>NW_027429253.1:0-1989 GCF_044706935.1 Curcuma longa | reverse complement strand
ATACTCCATTGAAGGAGTGTACAAAAAAATCTAATTTGCAAAAATTTAAACTAATACAGTCAACCCCCGTATTTAATTCATATACATGCATACACATACATACAAACATTCACACATATTTGGCCACAATAGTTGTGATGGGCTCCCCGCAAGTATACGGGTTGTCGTCAAGTAATAAAAATATCGATCCACAGGGACCGTGGAATTACTTACTAGATTTAGCACAAAAAGGTAGGAGAGAAACTGAGCATGAGTAGTTGTGGGGGAGAAGGGAGTATTCTAGAGTACTTTATCCTAAATCCGGAGAAAGGGATCGACTGTGACAATGGGTTGTGAAGCGATCCTAGGACTTCGGACTCCTCAGAGTATTGATTGATTGACTTGGATCTTCTACCTTTCCTCAATAATTGTTCAATTGTAGGGATGCTAACCAATTTATCCAATTTGACCTCGTCAGGTATCCTCGGAATAAAGCATTGGTGTTCTTACGTCATCATTGTCGGTTTGAGATGGTTCTAGAAGCCCAGTTAAGGTTTTCCTGTGTCACTCAGGCGCCCCGGAATACTAATAGAACCCTATCCCCTGTCACAGGATATCTTTTTACGGACCTCTCTCCAACAATGAATGACCGCTAACTACCCCTCATAGAAACTAATTATGAATTAAGAAATCCTTCGGAAACTCGCCCGGTTAAGGCTTTCTTCCTGTCACGAAGCGCCCCGGTGTACGGCCTAATGATTCCTCAACTCACAATTAATCCCTACCCTCATGAATTCATACATAAGCATTTTATCATTCACAACCCAAGCACAAATCCACAAGGCAATAGACAATTAAATCATTGAAATCGGTAGATTAACAAATCCAAAGTACAATCATCCAATACAACTGATTCATCCTACATCCTAGAATCTAGGGAACTACTCCATATCGTGGAGGTTACAATACAAAGGAAAGAAGGAGTTCATCCTAATCCGAAGATACAACAGTGAAAAGCAGGAAATAAGACTTATCGTTCTTCCTCGGACTGAAATCTCCACGTAGATGAGATGTAGATGGAATGGAGCAGCCGGATCGATGGATGGATCGTCGAATCTCACTCCGAAACAGGCGTCGGTGGCTCAAGAACAGCTCCGGTGGCTCTCCAAGGTCTCCCCCCTTTCTTAGGTCTCTAAAAGGACCTATTTATAGGCAGTCCCCGAGTCAGGCACGCCTCCGTCCACACGGCCGTGCCTGGGAGGCACGGTCCAGTGTGGGCACCTTCACTGGATGAGGCACGGCCGTGCCTCTGAGGCACGGCCAGCTGCAGTCACCGTTCTGTCCAGGGGCACGGCCGTGCCTCTGAGGCACGGTCCAGAAGAGCTTTGTGTCTCTGTTTGAAGGCACGGTCGTGCCTGTGAGGCACGGCCAAAGCCTGTCTCTTCTCATTTTGCTGGACACGGCCGTGTCTGTGAGGCACGGCCAGCTGCAGGGACTCCTCTGTGTTGAAACACGGCCGTGCCTTGTGGGCACGGCCAACAGCAGTGTCTTCTCTGATTGGAAACACGGCCGTGCCTATGAGGCACGGCCACGCCTCGGCTGTCTTCTGTTTTGAAGCACGGCCGTGTCTGGTAGACACGACCTCGTCTGCTGCTGATGGGGGAAGTTGGCACGGCCGTGCCAGTGAGGCACGGCTAAGGCTTGTTGATCTTCTGTTTGTGCACACGCCCGTGCCCTGTGAAGCACGGCCTGGAAGCTGAATAGACACGGTCGTGCCTATGAGGCACGGCCCTGTCTTGCCTTGTCTTCAATGTTAACTCCGATTTGCCCGATTTTGCTCCATTTTCCATCCTGAAACAAGTAAAAACAAGAGCAGATCTCCGAACTAGGAAATGCAAGATATATGCCTAAATGCACGGATTAGGGATGCAACGCACACAAGATATGACAATAAAATCAGAAAGATGTGCAAATAAAGTGCAAATACGAATATAAACCCTATGCACATCA
>NW_027429252.1:0-4584 GCF_044706935.1 Curcuma longa | reverse complement strand
ATGCATGTATATGTGCATACATACGATGTTTTTCATTACGAGTGGATTGTAGGTCGTTTACCCTTATATATGATGCATCCTTCTTGAATGGGCTACAGGTCACTCACCTTGGAATTTTTATTTATACATGATGTGTTCATATTAGATGGAATGCAAGTCATTCACCGTTACTTATATGACACATCCTTGTTGAGGATGTTATATGTGGTTCACTCACTCAATAGGCTATGTTGAGTGATAGATAAAATAAGACTATAATGTGTATAATGTTAGAAAATGAGAAATTAAGGAGAACTAATGAATATAATTTAGAAGATAATAAAAGATGAATGTTAAGGAATAATTATAAATTATTTTGTTGCTCTTTTGATTATGTTTTCATGCATATCTCTTTAAGTCTACTTTGTACTTTGTGCTCACTCTCCTTTTTCTTTGACTATCAGGTAAATTGTTGAGATATATACATAACACTAGTGGAGTTAATTCAAAGGTATGCATGTAGTCAGGTATATTTAGTTATTTTACTATATTTTGCTCTGACATTGTTACAGTTCATGAGCGAAGAGTGAAGCTAACGTCGTAGTAAGCCTAGCTCGTACGGGGTGTGACAACGTGGTATCAGAGCCTAGGTGTAGGAGTGTGTCAGAGCATGTAAAGTTAGAATCACTCTATGCATATGCATGTTTCGGTTAAATCCTCAAGTTGACTTTGTGCTCTCTTGGCAAGACATCTTGGGTTTATTTTATAATTACTAATTGAGGTCTCTATAATGGTTGAGCAAGTAGAGTTAATCCATCTCATTGTTATGAATGAGTTGCAATTGTAAATCGGTTAAATCAGACATGTTTGGTTTCTTATTTTGAGGGCCAACATTTGATTTATGATTAATTTTATAGATGGGTCATACATTCCTCTAATCTAGTAAAATGCATTATACTACTGTTACTATCCTAAATTATCTTGTGTATTTCTAGATTGAACATTTTACGTTACAAGTGTGATGTGGTTAGCACTCTGATGGAATGTGGTAGCCCTAGTTCTAGATTGAGTTTTTCATTGAGAATTAACACAATCTTGATAAGCACTTCGATTGAATGATCGTAGCTTTGGCTCGATGAAATAGAAAGACTAAGAGATGTATGCTCTTTGGATCAAGAAATCCTTTATAATAGATGCAATCTTGGTTGACACTTTGATCGGACGATTATAACTTTGGTTTAGAGAGGTTAAAATTTGATTTATGATTTGGTCATATCGCAAGCACATCTGATCGAGTAACATGCATTGCTATGACGCTAACATCCTGAGTTTTGGGTTATAGGCCTCAATAATTTAAATTTTGACCACTCTATTTGTTTTCACCTTGTTTTCATCCCTTTCTTAAAGTCTTCAGAGTTTTAATGATTGGAGGTTGGAACAAACAATCTTCTTACTTCCACTTACCTTGAGTTATTGAGTTGGTCTATAAATTAATGTGTAAATTTTACTAGTTATCAACAACTATTTTGACAATATTTATGAGACCATTAGCTCAATAATATTAAGATAAGTACTTAATGCACATGGGAAAAAAATCAATTCCAACAACTTGTGTCTCATTTTCGTACATGAGTTACATTATATCCTCTTTGACAGTCCAATGTTTAGCAGGGTATGCATGTAGTCCTAGTAACCTACAAGTCATATATTAATTCTTTTATTTGAATTATTCATTTTGTGGCCTCTAGGGCAACCACTGATCATATTTCTACTCGTTGAGGAAGAAAACAACAAAACCCATAACTTCTTTTTGTTATTCCTTGACTAGAGTAGGAAGACACCAACCTCTGAAGTCTTGCCATTTACAAAGGTTGCTCTGCCATCCATTTTCAAAGCATATTCTTCAATTTTCATGAACATAATATTCAGAAATATAAAGGATATACAAAATGAAAACATTATCATTTGTTATTTGATTACTAACTGATTGTACAAGTAAATGCAAATATGTTTACTTAGAAGTGCTATAAAAAATCATATTGGTCCTTCTTGCTCCATTTGGTTAAATCTTTTTCTATGGGAGCTGTAAAACCAGACTGCATTATTATAAATAATTCAAATTCTATCATGAATAATACCTCCATCTTGCGCTTTCATTCGGTGAACTCCCCCTCGAATTTTGGCAGGTAGATGACAGGTCTGACCATTTTGGTTGATGGTGCTACAGTTGGCGGTTAGTCCTTCTGCGGCGAGCTTGCTCTAATACCACTTGTAGGATCAGGTTGGACCAGCTAGAGGGGGTGAATAAACGGTTAAGAAGAATAGCACTCATCTTTTAAAAAAAATTTGATTGCAACTGGATCGTTGCTTCCAAGGTGGTTAACGCTCAATCAGAACTCCTTTAGGTGGAGAAGCTTTTACAGTTAAAGCACAGAGACATAGAGAGAAAATTATAAAGTAATTAAAGATCTAACTTCTAAAACTTTAAGTCTTATTTATAGCCCAAGAGAATAGATTTGGATCGTTGATCGTAGATGAACTTTCTCTTGGTTGTTGATCCGTTGATGCGATCCTAACCGTTGATCGGAGATAGACTTTAATCGTAGTCATTAATTAAATAAGGATAAACTTTATCTTTAATAAAAGATAAAGAGAATTATCTTTAATAAAAATTAAGTATTTATCTTTTATATGATAAAAGATAAATCTTACCTTTCCTTTTTTTTCAAAAGCCACATCCAAAAAGTCTAAGTCTAAGTCTTCTACTCTGGTCAGAGTCAACTATCAAAAGTCAATAGTAAAAGTCAATGATTTAACTTTTGTTGACTTTTTGTAGAATCATCGGTTGGGTATTTTCTGGCCAACCAGAGTTAGGCTCACCCGAACCCGACTCTAGCCTTTCGCCCCTCGAGCGTGCTTCCTCCCAGCTTCTCGTCCCTCGGACGTCATGCACGTCCTTCTCGCTCCACCAGCATACTCTTCCGTAGCTTCCGCGTCCCTCGGATTACACCGAGCCCGTCGGCTCACTTCCCCGCGCAACCCTTCTCGTTCGCTATGTCTTACGCTTGACTTTCTCTGTACCTAAGTTCCTGCATACTTAGCAGAGGGATTAGAATCACATAGGACCTAACTTAACTTGATTAATCATATCAAAACTAACCGGGACATCAACAGTGTCTACAAGAGGGTTAGTGGGAGCACAGTTATTTTCTTGATCTTGTATGTAGATGACATACTCCTTATTGGAAATGATATTCTTTCACTACAGTCTATGAAGATATAGTTGGGGAATTATTTCAATAAAGAACTTCGATGAAACAACCTACATTCTAGGCATCAAGATCTATAAAGATAGATCTCAGAGATTGCTTGGCCTAAGTCAGAGTGCATACATTAATAAGGTGTTACATCATTTTGCCATGCAGAATTTCAAAAAGGGATTTTTGCCAATGTCACATGGTGTAAGTCTTTCGAAGACTCAATGTCCCTCTTCTAAGGAAGAGAAGGACCGCATGGATCAGATCTCTTATGCATCTGATATAGGGTCTATCATGTACGCCATACTATGTACTCACCTCGATGCCTTATATGCATTGAGCATAATGAGCAGAGATATCAGTCAGATCTAGGTGAAAGTCAGTGGACAGCTGCCAAGAATATTCTTAAGTACTTACGAAGGATAAAAGAATATTTCTTGATATTTAGAGGCGATGAGAAGCTAACTGTAAAGGGTTACAGTGATGCAAGCTTTCAAACTGATAAGGATGATACCAGATCGTAGTCAGGGTATGTATTTTGCTTGAATGGTGATACTGTGAGCTAGAAGAGTTTGAAGTAAGGCACAGTTGTAGATTCTATAATAGAACCCGAGTATATTGTTGCGTCTGATGCAGCAAAGGAGGTTGTTTGGATCCGAAAGTTCGTTGCAGAGCTTGGGGTGATTCCTAGCATAGCGGACCCAATAGACCTCTATTGTGACAACAATTGAGGCTATTGCACAGGCTAAGGAACCTTACTCTCATCAGCATTCCAAACACATACTACGGCACTTCCATCTCACTCGAGAGATCATCGATAAAGGAGATGTGAGGATATGCAAAGTACTAATTGATGCTAATATCACAAATCTTTTGACCAAGACTTTGGCATACAGGAAGCATGATGGTCACACTAGGTCACTCGGTATTAGATACTACAGTGATTGACACTAGTGCTAGTGGGAGATTGTTAGTAATAGCCCTATAGCCAATTATGTGTTGATTGACTAAGGACTTTTGTATCATATTCTCTTATTAATAAAAGTAAAAATTAGTTTACTTCATGTTTGTGTCAAATGACTAAATATAATAATATCCTTAAGCAGTAGCTTCTAATCTACATCATATTAATTAGTTGAATTGATAGTGGATGATGTAAAGAACACTACTCTTAACTATTCCTAGTCAAGTATTAATATTCAAGGACAATATTAATGCTTGAAACTAGCATGTAGGCCAATTGATGACTTGATCTCATAAGTCATGGATATGTGATATCACATTGACACATGGATATATATTAGAGAATATATACTGAATTGACCCACCATGAAAAAGTTTCATGGAT
>NW_027429251.1:0-1375 GCF_044706935.1 Curcuma longa | reverse complement strand
AGGGCAGATAAGTTCTATTCTAGGGTGAATGATTTCGTGAGTCATCAATACGAGGAGTGGTATAAAGAAGAGGAATTTAGGAAGTCCATGGAACTTACACGCCAACAAGTTGCCGCACTTTATCAATACCATGAACATTTAGGCAACTTAGTGTAAATAGTTGCATTTTATTTTGAACTTTGCTTTCATTACTTAGGATGCAATTTGTTTTGAAATTTGTTTTTGCATTTTGCTTTGAAATTTGCTTTGAAATTTGCTTTTGCAATTTGCTTTGAATTTTGCTTTATGCACGGTAGATTAACATGTCATGAATCACCAAGACATCTCTTGCTTGTCTCTCTTGCAAGAACAGTAGCACTTGTTAAGATAAGGGTGATTAGTGCTTGTAGTTAATATCCTAGGACTATTTCTTTTCTTATCTTCATAAGTAGGAAGTGAGCTAGGATAACTTGAATAAGTCAAACCTTGGCCTGGTTTTAGGATCTCTTTCACTTATACCTTATCTAGGAGGTTGATAGATTTCTGAACTTAGTCATGATTCATGAAACCTGTTTAGTACTAGTGTTTCCATGGTGATCTTCCATTGCATTTTGGTTACTGGACCAACTCAAGGCATGTAAGCTCTTTTGGAAAAATCTTACATCCTTGATAAAAAAAAAAAAAATCTACCGTTTGCAATAAAGCAAATACATTGCAAAACAATAAAAGGATGAAAAAAATAGTTTCGAGAGTGGAAACTTTTCATTTACCCCTTTGAGACCGAAAAGCGGTTACTGGGGAAATAAATGATTTGATTCCCTTGACTTGAGGTAATCCTTTGAGACCTTGTGCAATGGAAGATATGAACCAAGCCTGTGGCAGGTAAGTGTCTAAGGCCGGGAACACTTAGGAATTCGGTAGCATGACGACTTGACTAGAAGTAAGGATTTTGATACCAAATGGATTTAGGTCACTTTTTGCACTTAGCACGGAGAACTACTTCTAGGCCATTGTTTTGATGATTTTTGAGTTTCATGCTTACCATTACTTGTGTTTGATAAGATTAGATTGCTGTGCTTAGGATATATAAATTGCTTGCATTGGTTATCTAAATCTAGACGCTAAGTTTTTGCTTGAGGACAAGCAAAGGTTTAAGTCTGGGGGTGTGATGTGCATAGGGTTTATATTCGTATTTATACTTTATTTGCACATCTTTCTGAGTTTATTGTTATATCTTGTGTGCATTGCATCCCTTATCCGTGCATTTAGGCATATATCTTACATTTCCTAGTTCGGAGATCTGCTCTTGTTTTTACTTGTTTCAGGATGGAAGATGGAGCAAAATCGGGCAAATCGGAGTTACCATTGAAGACAAGGCAAGACAGGGTCGTGCCTC
>NW_027429250.1:0-1206 GCF_044706935.1 Curcuma longa | reverse complement strand
GAATCCTAAGATACATTAAGGGAACACTCAATGTAGGTCTTTGGTATCCTCGAAATTAAAATTTTGACCTAATTGGGTATATGGATTCGGATTATGCGGGGTGCAAATTGGATAGAAAGAGTACTAGTGGTGGATGTCAATTTCTTGAATCCTCTCTAGTTAGTTGGAGTAGTAGGAAACAACCCTATGTAGCCTTGTCTACTACCGAAGTCGAGTATGTAGCCTTAGGAGGATGTGTAGCTCAATTATTGTGGATGATGCATACACTTAAGGATTATGAGCTTCACTATTCCAAGGTTTAAGTATTATGCGATAATATGAGCACAATTAACTTAACTAAAAATTCAGTACATCATTCAAGAATAAAACACATTAAGATAAAATATCATTTTATAAGGGATCATGTTGTAAGAGGAGACATTGAACTAAGCTACATTGAATCAAAGTCAAGTCTTGCCGATATATTTATCAAACCATTATCCGAAGCTGAATTTACCAACACTAGAAGAGGGTTGGGTATGTGTTTTGTAGAGTAAAGGGTTTTAGTATTGCATGGGCCTATAATATATACTTTACATCTCACAAGACTTTAGAAAGACTTTGGTTATGTATTGGCACATTTGAATTATGTGTGAGATGGTAGAATGATACTCATATCTCACTTATGCATTTTAGCATCTTATTGAGGTATGAAGTGTATCAATTTATTAATTTTAGACCAACTATGAAAAAAGTAAATGTTTAATTAATGGATATCTTGTCCATCGATCATAGTTGAATATTTTAAATAATTTAAAACCATTTTAATGAATATTTAACGTTGGTAGACAATGGAAATTTGAATGGGTTCATAACACAACTTGAAATTGATACAAATGTATAAATTTATGTCGAACTTTAGAGTTTGTGTCAAACTCGTAAAATACAATTATTTTTCACAAACTTATATTTTTCCTTAATAATATATGAGAAAACAAGCATGCCCACAAAATTTCAAATTTTTTTTTAATTTTATAGTATTTTTTAAGTTCATATCAGAAACCTGCATAGTGCTGTTTTCAGAGCATCAGTCGACTAATGTAGACATCAGTCGACTGCAAATTAAAATCCACTCGACCAATAAATCTGTGAGGTTCTGATTGCATAAAGCAGTCGACTGCTCGAGGCTCAGTCGACTAATATCAGTCGACTGATATCAATCGACTG
>NW_027429249.1:0-2676 GCF_044706935.1 Curcuma longa | reverse complement strand
TGATTCGAGACAAGCCAATTCAGCTCTAAAATGAAGCAAACTTAAAACATAATCCAAACAATGATCTAATAACCAAATGCAACACGTTCAATTCAAATGCAACCTCAATTTGGAAGTTAACAGATGCAAAATCAAGAAATACAGAAACTATCAGAGTTGCAAAATCAGAAACTGAAATCAGAAATGCAAACTACGCATCCGATCCTCCCTTTTCCTTCGATTCTCCTCAAATTGGTGTCAAACAATCTGCCGGATAACCAATGAAGGCCCCGAAAATCCTTTAACAAGCTGTACTTCAATCCCTGGATCTCGTGCTCGAGTCCACAGCTCTGAAATCCCGAAGAAAAACCCTTTCCCAGGAAACAGACTCTGTCGCCGAGTGAAATTGAGGTTGCAAACCGGAATGTCACTCCTCTCGTTGAACTGATGAGGTTGTTGACGCCTTAACCTTGCTCAGCGATCTTCAGAGAACCCCTCTTCGAATCGCAGCTGCCGATTGCGCCGTCAACCACCGAAATGCGAAGAAACAGAGGAGAAGCCGCGCCGGAGAAACCCTCTCCGCCGCTCGCTTCCGGTTGCGGATTTATGCCCAAAGGACTGGTTCAAGTCTTCTCAAGGATTCAGAAGAACGATGGAAGTGGAAGGAATGGACGGGACCGGCTGTGGAGTTACGCTCCTCAAAGGAGGAAGCGCGCGGAGACGAAGCACAGTAGCCGCCGGGTCACTGTTCACTTCCTAAGTTCAGCCTTAAATACCGCCGATTAAACCTTTAATCTCAGCCGTCCGATCTCTGAATCAACGGTGCAAACTTGATCTAGGCTTTAGGGCAGTCTAGGGTTTCCAAAAAAATCTGAGATTTTGATCGGGCTCGATCCAGATCATGTCCTTCATGTTGGCTTGATCAATTTGACGAATTTGACTCGATTTGACCGCGGTTGAGCTCGAGTCGGGTCCGGTTCAAACCCTAAAATCAATTAAAACCAAATTAATGCCAAAATTCACCATTAAATCATAAAAATTATATCAAGCCTCAATTTATGCAATATGGGACAAATATGAATGAATCGATTCATTTTATAATATATTTTCATGTAAAAACCCAAAAATAAATCGATTCAAAATCAATAAAACCCTAACTCATCACAACCATCTGAGGATTGTTCGATTTATACTGACTATATAATCGAACTTCCTATGAATTCATCAAATATAATAACAAGGGTGAGATTTAGAGCGATAGATCAAAAGGCCCGATGAGTTGGGAAGTAGTATTATGTACATGGTGTGTTGTTGATTATAGAAGGAAACTGTGTCCTATAATCTAGGCTGATGTGTCCCCTTGAGGAGCTCATAAAGGATTATCATGTAAACCCTGCAGGTGGACTCAGATCCGCATGATAACAAAGGATGAGTGGTACTACTCTCGGAATCAGAAGTTAATTAAATTCGAGTTGTCAGTAACTCATTTAATTAACGGACATACGATATCTTAAACACAGGGAGATTAATGTACTTATAGTAAGAAGGAGCTCATACTATAATATGGGATTGGTGCGGTAGTGCAATAATAACTCTCTAGTGGAATGAGTTATTATTGATGGGCTTGAAGTTGGGTGTTCAGGGAGAACACAGGAAGCCCAAGTCCATCAGGAGGCCAAAACCAATTTCTCCTCTAGGTCCCTGCTGTAGCCTCTGGATAAAACCTCGTATCCACCTAAGAAAATTATATGAAATTTCGGATAGGAAATTTTAAGAATTTCTGAAATTATTTTTCTGGAGAAAAATTTTGTTAAGAAATTCTGATTAAAATTTTCGTTACGAAATTATTAATTTTCTTCCATAGAGAAAATTAATTATGATTTTTCTAATCAAATCTGGATGAGATTTGATTTGATTAGAATCAAATCTGGATGAGATTTGATTTGAAATCTAGGAATTTTATTTGATTAGAATCAAATCTGGATGAGATTTGATTTGATTAGAATCATAATTTTATCTCTTCCGCAGACAAAATTGGTTATGATTTTTCTAATCAAATCTGGATAAGAAGATTTGATTTGATTATAATCATACCAAATTTTGTGAGATGACATAACTATATAAAGAGGGGTTTAGGGGAGGCAAAAGAACACACAACAAAAGGTTTCTCCTCCCCTCTAGGGCCGGCCAAGGAGAATCAAAGCAAATTTTTTCTTGCCTTCCGCCGCCCACCCTCCTTCTTCTCTTCTCTTCTTTTGTGGCCGGCAATCCAAGCCCTCCCTTCCTTTAGGGCCGGCGGCCAACAACAAGAAGGAGGAGAAGAGAAAACTAGAAGGAAGAAGAGCTTGCTTCATTGCTTGCATTCTTGCCATCGGAGAGAAGAGACTTGGTGGAATCATCTCGAAGGATCGTTGTCCACACAACGTTCGAGAAGAGGAGAGGATATACAGCAGAAGATCGAGAGGTCTTCAACTCCTTCTAGACATCCCGTTAAGAAGAGGTATAATTTAATGTTTCCGCTATAATTAAATTATTCCTTTTATCTCGGATCCTGTAAACCAAACACAAGAGCCCAATGATCTAAATGCGTTGATCAAACCTTGGTTTGATTAACTATGAGGGCAACTTGAAATCGTTTCCAGAAAATTTTTGTTCTGCAAGAATTCACCGGAACGGTTTTTCAAGACTTTCCCATCA
>NW_027429248.1:0-2380 GCF_044706935.1 Curcuma longa | reverse complement strand
TGCCCAAAGCCCCGACCTGTACTCCGCTTCCTTTTTCTTCTCTTTGAATTGTTTCAAACGCCTCTCGGCAGCAGTTTCTTCCATGGGCTTTCGAATGGATTCTTTATCGCAAGAACAGGAAAAGAATGGAGTAAAACCCAACGTAGAGGGATCGTGTTCCGTATAGACATATTTCTCAGTCAGGCTCGTTGATCAGTTGTCAATCAGTGCTGGTTATAATCGACAGAAGTAAAAGACAAGAGGTAGGTGGCCAAAAGCTAGTCTATAGCAATCCTTATAACTACGGAGAGAGATGGAAGATAAAGTGTGTGACGAGACCATTCCCGACGTCTTGTCACGTAAAAGACAGTAACTATAAGCAACGTTGAAATTAGCGCCTATCATAAAGAAAATGTCAACCTGACCATTCGGGTTGAAGACAGTTCATAAATGCAGAAAAGTACAGAAAGACATTTTCAACAGTAGAAGCTCAAGATCCAAAACTTAGCTTACGGGAAGAAAATAGTTTTAAAAAAGAAGAAGAACTTATTCGGTGACGGGTGCAGTCACCAGATCTAATGGGGTTGTAGGATCGGCTGATTTCCTTGTCAGCTCGAGCTTGACAGATTTTGAAGGAGCTTTTGCTTGGTTGAATGGAATAGTGAAAATGTCAAGACCAGCCGTGTCCTCCAAGGTTGGAAAATCGCATCGAGCAGTTTCAGGAAGGGCATTCCATGCTGCTTTCAAGTCTAGAAAACTAAGGTCGGCATCTCGTGTGATAAGCCCTGACTTCATAAACTGCAAGATGGCTCCATCAAAGCCATATTCCATCATCTTACTCGACCTCACTGCAACTAGGTTGAAAAAGTCAGGAGAAGACAGAAACGCTCGGTGACGTTCTTTATATCGAGCCTCCTCCTTCGTTTGAAGATCCTCCATCTCTGTATGGGCTGCATTGAGCTCAGAAATAAATTGTTCTTCCTTAGCCTGAGCTTCCGCCAGCTGCTGAGCCCACTGATCTCGTTCCTTATCAAATTCAGCCTTTAGCTAATGAAGTTGGTTCTCGGTCTTAACCAAATCAGCCTCTCGTTCTACAGACAGCTGCTCTACTCGTGCAAAAGACTCTTGGAGTTGCTTTTTAGCCCGATCTAATTCTTGGGCTGTGGTCTTCCATTTCTCAGCTTTTTCTTCGGCTTTAGATTGGATACCTCGCGCCACAACTAACTCTGCTCGAGCTAAATCCACATCTTTTAAAGCCTCAGCTAACCCTTGAGGCACGGGAGGTCGGTTGGTTAATTCAGGTTGTAAACGGGATATTTCATCGCGCATCCCGATGATATACTTCTCTGCCTGAACTAAATGTCGATGCAAGGCTTTTTGCTCCATGCCAACCTGTGATAGGATATATGATTAGTCTTCGAGCCATCAGTACTTCAACAAAAATGAGCTCACCTTTATATAAGACTCGTATAAATGTTCGCTCAGTTCCACCATCCCGAGTTGAGGAATGAGCTCTTGATGGGCTTCTAGCCTCTTAGTAGATGCCTTGTTTATAATCCTTGAAAATAGACTCTCAGGGTCAATTCGGTTACCAACAATCGGAGGAAGAACTGGTGGAGACGGGATGTGTGCAGGGGAGTTTTGTTCCTCAAGAGTTGCACTATGAGATCGGCAGGTAGAAAATGGTAAAAGCTCTTTTGATCCCTCATGAGAATTTTCTCGATGTTTGCGCACAAGGGCTTGAGGAGGTGATGACGCCTGTTCTGGATCAGATTCTTCGATAATTGTGGGGCGTCTACGTTTGCTGGAAGGATCAATCTCCGTCGACCCGCGAAGGGGACGAACTTTCACCCTCTTCGCATGCGTTTTCCTGGCTGAATGTTGTGGAGCTGAGCCCCCCGGGGAAGGAACCTCTTTAGGTGCAGGGAAAGATTGAATAGAATCAGCATTTTTCATTTTTGACCGAGGAGCAGTGCCAGCAGGTCGGACAGGGGGAGAAACTCGCGACGAAGGCAAGGCCTTGGGATCCTTAATGACATCTCCAGTCACCCACATCTGCTCGAGGCGTGCTATGTCCCACTTGAGGACTTTATTCATCGAAGCATTCAACATGATGCGACCTGCAAAAGAGACAGAAGATTAATAAGCAACAGTGAACTCGATTGCCAAACATAGTTCTTACTTAGGCGATCTCCTAGCCGGATCCTGACAGGACTGAGCTCGACTCGGTACAGCAGGGCTTCGTTTTCCACTAGATCGTTGACATTAAAGTTCAATCCTTCCAGCTTGGCTGATACTTCTGAAAAAGCATTGGATTGACGATTCTGACCTGAAGTGGGAACCGGGGGCAGATCGGTGGCCCATGAGGTCGGCCATGTAACACCCGCTATTTTCCTTCAGT
>NW_027429247.1:0-3377 GCF_044706935.1 Curcuma longa | reverse complement strand
TCGCCAACAGTCATGTCTCTGTTTTGATACTAGTCAAAGGAAGAAGGTAATTGATCCAAGAGAGAATTGACGATTTGATTCAGTATCTGATGGCTCAAAGCATTCCGACTATATGAAATAAACTGAACAGAGGTGATGAAGTCATCATTTAAAGATCGGATGGCTTGCTGGCAATGAGGGGTAGTAGGCCTAATAGCATCAGAGTTTTGGTAACAATAATTGCTCACTGAAATAATAGCCAAGGGCAGAGGAAGAAGACCTCGCGGCTGGAAACACCCAATGTTTGACGCTGAAGAAGAACTTCTATCAGTTGTGACTATTGACTATTGCTCCTTTAGAAATCGGTGGTTGGCCCCTTAAGGGAGTTGACTAGACGGTGGAGGGAGGGAAGCCGATGGCTAGCCCTCTTGGATCACGGCAGCACCACCAAGAGTAGTTGGCAGCGGCAACAAGAGGAAGAGGAGGGGTGACGACTAGAAGAGGAGAGGAGAAGAGGAAAAGTCTAACCCTTAGGTTTTCCAAATGCTTATTTCTCTCTTCCAATAAGATTCTATTTATAGATCACTAATAGGTTTGATTCATGAACCAAAAACATGTATCCATTAGCCCAAAATCCAAACCAATAGCTTTAAGTTTGTTTTAAAATCAAACCATATTAGTTCAAAATCAAACCATCTTTTAATTAAAATCAAACTAATTTAGTTTATAATTAAACCAAGAAGTCCACTTTATTTTCAAAAGACGTGGCCGATCAGGGCTTCCGTTTTGACAAAATATGATTCATATTTGTCCTTTATCTGGTCTAACTAGATTCAATCTTTCTCGATCTGAAATCTAATTCTCAAACTCATTTTATGTCTTTTGAATAATCTCATAGTGTATGTGACCTTCTGAAGGTTATTGACTTATGTTGGTTGTCCAAAATTAACTATTAGTTATAAATCAATTATAAGTGACATTTAATATTACACAATGACCTCCAATTAATCTGAAAATTATAATTAATTCCAAAATCACTTCTGAACCCTACAACAACTATAGTTGTTTATGCACTTGTTCCTTTCACTCATCTTATACTTGCTTAGTTTAGAGCATGGTCTATGTGTGAGTCTCTATTAGACTGACTACGTCACACCTAGCCCAAGCATTAATTCCTTATCTTATAGATTTAAGTTACTCTCTAACATCTGTCCAAGAGTATCATCCTCTTGATGTATTTCTGCTTTAGCCAAAAGACTTACAAGTAACAATCTTGACAAGTGATCATGGGGTATATATCTCCTAATAAAAGGTGTGGTAAATCGTCTGTGAACTACTCAATCACCTTCGGACACTTCGACTTATACCCAATCATCTCGGGGTCACACCTCCGAAGAGATATTTATTTAAGATGTCAAAGTATAAGTTTCCATAATCAAGATGACTTGAATACCTTAAGTCAAAGGAAACTTGTATTTGAGTTATAATGAGATCTTTAAAGACATGTATAGAACCATATGAAGTCTCATGACAAGTCACATCCAATAAATTAGTTACTCTTAACCAACATTCATACGTTAACTCTCAACATCCTAATATTTATAACCAGTTAGGATTTGTTGCTTAGTAAAACTAAGGAGTCTAACATATGCTAGTCTTACAAAATTAATGATATTAAGTCTCATCAATTCATCGATTAAGAAATATTTCAATACATACATAATTACAAATGTAAAGATACCTACTAATTGTGATCTAATCATAATTTATCTCATACTATGTATTGTATTGTGTACTTTATTAATTGAGTTAACATCTAAACAGATATATAAAAAATGTACACTCAAATAGTAATTTTAGTTATCCAATAAATAGAATATCATTTAAGGCAACACCTTAGGACACCTCTCAAAAATAACATACTCCTACTTGGCCTAATGTCAATCGCCTTGTGATGTGCATAGGGTTTACATTCGTATTTACACTTTATTTGCACATCTTTCTGAGTTTATCTACAGTTATATGTTGTGTGCATTGCATCCCTATCTGTGCATCTAGACATATATCATACATTTCCTAGTTCGGAGATCTGCTCTTGTTTTACTTGTTTCAGGATGGAAAATGAAGCAAAAATGGGCAAATCGGAGTTACCATTGAAGACACGGCAAGACAGGGCCGTGCCTCATAGGCACGGCCGTGTCTATTCAGCTTCCAAGCCGTGCTTCACAAGGCACGGGCGTGTGCACAAACAGAAGATCAACAAGCCTTGGCCGCGCCTCACTGGCACGACCGTGCCAACATCCCCATTAGCAGCAGAAGAGGCCGTGTCTACCAGACACGGACGTGTTTCAAAATAGAAGCCAGCCGAGGCGTGGCCGTGCCTCACAGGCACGGCCGTGTTTCCAATCAGAGAAGCAATTGCTGTTGGCCGTGCCTAAAAGGCACGGCCGTGTGTCAAAACAGAGGAGTCCCTGCAGCTGGTCATGCCAGACAGACACGACCGTGTCTAGCAAAGTGAGAAGAGACAGGCTTTGGCCGTGCCTCACAGGCACGACCGTGCCTTCAAACAGAGACCCAGCTCTTATGGACCGTGCCTCAGAGGCACGGCCGTGCCCCTGAACAGAACCCTGACTGCAGTTGGCCGTGCCTGAGAGGCACGGCCGTGTCTCATCCAATGAAGGTGCCCACACGGGACCGTGCCTCCCAGGCACGGCCGTGTGGGCGGGGGCGTGCTGACTCGGAGACTGCCTATAAATAGGTCCTCTTAGAGACCTAGCAAAGGGGGGAGACCTTGGAGAGCCACCGGAGCTATTCTTGAGCCACCGACGCCTGTTTCGGAGCGAGAATCGACGATCCATCCACCAATCCGGTTGCTCCATTCCATCCACATCTCATCTACGTGGAGATTTCAGTCCGAGGAAGAACGATAAGTCCTATTTCCTACTTTTCTCATTTATCTTTGGATTAGGATGAACTCCTTCTTTCCTTTGTATTGTAACCTCCACAATATGGAGTAGTTCCCTAGATTCTAGGATGTAGGATGAATCAGTTGTATTGGATGATTGTACTCTGGATTTGTTAATCTACCGATTTCAATGATTTAATTATCTATTACCTTGTGGATTTGTGCTTGTGTTGTGAATGATAAAATGCTTATGTATGGATTCATGAGGGTAGGGATTAATTGTTAATTGAGGAATCATTAGGCCGTACACCGGGGCGCTTCGTGACAAGAAGAGCTAACTGGGCGAGTTTCCGAGGGATTTCTTAATTCATAATTAGTTTCTATGAGGGGTAGTTAGCGGTCATTCATTGTTGGGGAGAGGTTCGTAAAACAGATATCCTGTGACAGGAGATAGGGTTCTATTAGTATTCCGGGGCACCTGTGTGATACAGGA
>NW_027429246.1:0-3549 GCF_044706935.1 Curcuma longa | reverse complement strand
ACAGTGGATCAAATTCATGAGCATTACTTTGGTACACGTAGAAATCCATTCAAAAATATTTTTCATGCCACTGAAATGTCTGCTATCAATTATGTCTGGTACAAACTCATTCTAGATTGTGTCATTCCTATTGTGACTCGGGGTCGGGCTATGATACGTATTCCCCACATGATCATGATGTATGCCTTAGAGCAACATTTTGACATAGACGTTGCCCAACATGTCTACTCTTCCATCCTCCATTACTCAACTGCCACAAATGGAAAGATCTACATGTCATTTTGTCACATCATCACACAGTTCATTGCATCTAGGGGCATCGATGTTTCTGTAGGCACAATCCGCAAGCTATCAAAAGATTACGATCAGATTGCCTTGCGCCATTTGAAGCTGGCAAAGATCACATATCATCGTGGCGCCATTGTTTGGAGACGTGATGTTGAGGGAGGACCTGCGGTGGAGTCTTCTGAGTCAGAGGGAGAAGAGGATGCACCTGCAGCACCTGCTGCTGCTCCTCCTCCTGCGACTGGTGCACCCCCCACACATGGTTTGGATGAGCGTATCACGCATCTTGAGGGGAAGGTGGACCAGGGCTTTCATGATCTTGGCGAGCGCATGCAGGGATACTATCAGCATGTGCAGACCTATCACCAGGAGGTTAATGAATATTACCAGGGAGTTCAGACTTACCATCATGAACTTCAGGGTTATTTTGAGGAAGTTAGAGGTCTTCGTCAGGATTGGTCATCGGCTGCTCAAAGGCAAAATGAAGCATATGCACAGCAGCAGCAGATGTACCAGCAGCAGCAGCAGATGTTTGACATGATGCAGAGGATGCACATGTCTTATCAGGCTCCTCCACCTCCTCCACCTGCTGATGATGATGAGGACATGTAGTTTGATGGATTTGTTGTTTGGTCTTGCTTATGGTGTTGTTGATGGATTTTAATATTTGATGTAAAACTTTAAAACTATGGTTGTGTGAAACTTGACTTTTGATTGTGGATGCTAGGAAGCCTTAAACTACTTGTATTAAGACTCACTATTATTTTATGTCATGTTAAGTGTTTTGTATTGTTGTTGATTCATGCTTATGCTTTTGTGTTGTTGTTTAATCATACTTATGTTAGGTAATTTTTAATGTTATGTTCATGGATTAAGGGGGAGTATTTGGATTGCACAATAAAATTTTGAAAGAACATACATGTGGGTACCCTTGTATGGATTTAGGGGGAGTGTTTTGAGTTATAATAATTTTTCAAGATGAAAAACATTAGCAAATTTCAAGAATTAAGGATTCATGACATTTCTTGTAGGTTATTACACATCCTAGGCCTAGTATTTGGTGGAAAGATCTATTCATCTTCATTGATGATACTTTGATCATAAGAGACTTAGAGTTTCAAGTTTTTGATACATGGTATCAAAATAACATTTTAATGATGAAAAATTTATGAAATTAATTTTTCCTAATGACAAATGAGTTAAGTAATTACGGTGTCAAATTTCATAATTTTTCGATGAAAATTGAATTAGTTATGCATTTTTGAAGTTGGGGCTGAAAAATCATGATTTTTCAGTCATCAGTCGACTGATGCAGATACCAGTCGACTGATGTCACTGTTTAACTCTGTTTTTGACCTGTTTCTTGGCAATTGACCATTCTTTGACCTCCAATTTTTGATGTATACTCTAGAATAACATTATTGATCAATTGGACTGGTCAAAACCTAAAACTTCGATGTCCAAAACAAAATTGTTGGTGCATAAGGGTGTATGGTTTTAGGGGGAGCTTGTGCCATATGTTGGTAAGTTTGACATGTTATGCTCCTTCTTGGATCTTTAAGTCAAAATTTTTATCTCTTCCTTATTGGTTTCCGATGTGTTTGATGATTGACAAAAAAGGGGGAGAATGAATGGGTTCAAGTTAGGTTTTTAAAAGTCATTCATGATTTAATACTCATGCTAATCATGCTTAGTGATACTTATTGATTCATTATGCTTATGAATGGTTATTGATTCAGTTTTTACTGGGATAAATTGCTGTTATTTAATACATGCTGTTTTAAAGACCTAACTTAAATAAATTTTTGTCAAACATCAAAAAGGGGGAGATTGTTGGTGCAATCTTGCCCCAAGTGATTTGGATTTTAATGTTTGGCTAAAATGAGTTTAAGTTAGGCAATGTTGGTGATCTAACTTGTGTGGTTTGAGTCCACAGGAAAGTCCAGGTTGGAAGACTTGGCAAAGGATGAAGTCCCGGAGGCGAGGTCTCTTGGCAAAGGATGAAGTCCCGGAGGCACGGCGTCTCTTGGCAAAGGGAGACTTAGCACGACGAAGCTGAGGGAAACGTCTCAAGCTAGTGCAAGGAAGGGCACGAGGCTTGTGGAAGGCGTTTGAAGGCTTGCGTCAAGGCTAAGGGCTGAAAAAGAAGCTGAATGGGGAGTTTCAGCTTGAGCAGTCGACTGGCCCTTGGAGCAGTCGACTGGTGGTTGATCAGAAGCACACACAGAGTTCACAGAGAGATCAGTCGAGTGGAGCAGTCGACTGCTCATGGTGCAGTCGACTGCTAGGTGACCGTTGAGGCAACAGCTGGCTGATTAAATGCAGATTAAAGAGTCGTTGAAGCCCATCAGTCGACTGGCCCTTGGAGCAGTCGACTGGTGTACGGAAAAATATAAAAATAGCAAACGACGCCGAAGAAAATAACTTCTTTTTCATCATTTTTCTCTGGCAATTCTCTGACTTTGTAAAGCTCTACTCTTCCTCCTTACTTCACTAATCAATCTTGTGAAAGGAAGAGATCAGTTTGTGAGGGTTTTCTCCACCTTCGAAGCGTGCTTCGAAAAGGAGGGTTTTCATAGTGAAAAGGTCGTCTGTGTGTGTGGATCCTTGGATTAGTCACCTCGTAAGAGGTGGATACCAAGTAAACAACCGGGTTAGCGATTGTTCTTCATTTTTCATATTTATTTTGCTTCCGCTAACATTTTCACAGAGAAATTTTGAGAATCGCTATTCACCCCCTCTAGCGAACGCACCGATCCCAACACTAATGAATAAGATTTACCTTTATTGTTCTCCTTTCTACGAGGACAGTCCACCTTCCAATGTCCAGACTGCTTGCGTGTGAAGCACTTGCCCTTAGGCTTCTTCACACCTGCTTGCGGTCTAACCACTTGAGGTCCATTCACCTTCTTTGCCAAACCAGCTAATTTCTTCTTCTTCTTTCTGCCTTTCGGCTTAGAAGCAGAAACCTTGTCAGCAATGTGAACTTAAGAATTTTGACGAAATAGCCCTTCTGCCGCCTGGAATTCTGCTAGAAGTTCCTCCAATGAATAATTCCTTTTATTCATGTTGTAATTCAGGCGAAATAGCTCTTGGGTAGCAATTGGAGATTAATATCGACCTGGGTTTACCAATCAATTTCAGTTCCAAAGACTTCCATCTCATTTAAATGAACTATCATCTTGAGGATATGATCCCTCACAGGTGTCTCCTCAGTCATGGTGGTCGTCATCAAGTTTTTCATGGCCTCTTGCTTGGCAGCCC
>NW_027429245.1:0-2806 GCF_044706935.1 Curcuma longa | reverse complement strand
AGCAAAGGAGGCTATTTGTATCAGAAAGTTTGTTTCTGAGCTTGGTGTAGTTCCTAGCATTGTGAGCCCTATAGAGATTTATTGTGACTGATTGTATAAGGAACATATGTATCATATTCACTTAATAAAGGCAAGGTTTGCTTATTATATTTATTTCTTATCTGTGCTATATGAATAAATATAATAATGTCCTTGAGTAGTAGGTTCTTGTCTACAACATATCAATTGGTTGAATTGATAGTGAGAGATTGTAGACATATATAGAACACTACTCTTAACTATTCCTAGTCGAGCATTAATATGCAAGGACAATATTAATGCGTTAAGACTAGCATGTAGGTCAATTGATGACTTAATCTCACAAGTCATGGATATGTGATATCACGTTGACACATGGGTACATATTAGAGACTATGTACTGAATAGACCCGCCATGAGAATGTTTCATGGATCGTTATATGAGTGTCATAAACATTCTCATGTGACTATTGGTATGAATAGTCCTTAGACCTGAAGTCACTACGGTTCCCTACATAACGAGTTGCATACTTTGGCTTCGTCAAACGTCACCCGTAACAGGGTGACTATAACGGCGATCACTGGGTATGCAATAAGTTATGCGGAGGGATGTGAGTGATGTAGATGGGATCTATCCCTTCCATATGACGGAAGCGATATCTTTGGGCCCCTTGATAGAGTAGGACTACAGAAGTCATGATCATGCTTAAATAAGTCAATATGAGATATTGAGCTTATTTGATTGAGTAGTCTACTTGGAGATCAAGAAATTCATGATTGATAAGAGGATGACACGGTCTATGCCTCATTGATCAATCTAGATATCAAGGATAGAAGGACTGAGTCATACAAGATAGTAGTCACGGACAGGTTGTGTCGGATCTCGACATTCTCGTCACTTGGGTAGCGATGATGTATTGCTAGATGCCGCTCATCGTTTATGTCTTTAAAATGGTTTTAAAGGCATTGCCAACGTTACGAGAACCTATTGGGTCACACACTTAGAACATGTGATTTGGACATGATTCATGTGATGGATCATTGGGCCATTGGGATGAGTATAATGTAGATTAGACTCATTGAGTAAGACTCAAGGTAGAATCATCGAATTAGACTTGAGTTGGACTCGAGTCAATTCGAATTGAGTGAGACTCAAGTTGACACTAAGTGCTAGTGGGAGATTGTTAGTGTAAGCCCTTAGTGTCAGTCGACTGGGATTCTTTGACCAGTCGACTGGGTTAGACTCAAGTCAATTCTGGTACTTGGACCAGTCGACTGATCAGGCGATTAAGACTCAGGATTTGTGGTTTCGAGTTGGACTCGAGTTGGGCCTTGGACTCGATTTTGACTTGGGTTGGGCTCGTGGAATTTAAAGAGCCATGACCCTTCATATTCCATAGTGGTATATAAAGGGTGGGAGGCTTTTAGAATTCTATAACTTTCATTTTATGAAACCCTAGATCTAGTTTTTCTTCTACCTCTCCCTCCTTGGCCGAAACCTTGCTTGTGGCTAGCACCACAACTTTGTTTCTCCTCTTCACCTGTTCGTGTGGATACCGTGGAGGCGCGGACGCACTGATCGCGCTAGATCCGCCGACTGTCGAAGAAAGGTTGCGGCAAAGGTTGCTGTCGGGATTGCGAAGGGCTCGCATCAAAGGTATAGATCTATCATGTAGATAAATCGTAGATAAAACGAGCGTATGTTTTTCACATGGATCTCTGGAGGGATCCTGTTTTTCCACTGCGTTTTGTGCGTTTAAATCGTGTTTTCGCGCACATAGATCCCTAGAGGAATGAATTAGGGCTGTTGGTCAAAGGTTGCTTATATAAGAGCTTCGGATCGACTCAATTGTTCATTGAGTCGACTCACACATCAGCCAAATCCCGATTCTACACGGCGACTGGGCTTCGGGTCGACTCAAGTCCCATCTGGGTCGACTCCAGTCCGACGTGGCAGATATCTGATAGACTTTCTCCGCGGTTGACTTATCTCTGGATGAGTCGACTCAACTCTTCGGGTCGACTCTAATCTGATTTGGCTCTGGTCGACTCAGAAGCAAACTCCTGTCAACTCCAATCCGATTTGTCAGAATTCTTACCAGCTGACTTCCGGAGCTTTGCTGACTCAGCTTGAGTCGACTCAGGCTTCACCCGGGTCGACTCCAAGTGCAAAAATCAGCCTTTTTGCTCGGAGTCTACTATTGATCAGAATTTTCGTCCCTACAAAAGAGTTAGCCAAAATAACATACAAAGTAAGAGGTGTAGAGTTAGTTTCTAACTCTGGGTCTTAACTTCAGGTTTCCAGTGAAACCTTAGGATAGACCAACGCCTACTGTTCCAGTTAGGAACGCGTCCTCACCCACTCCTCTCGGGAGAATTTACCTGATACCAACCGAGTCCTCCAGACTCGTTGGACTTTTGCTCGGCTCTGTCCTCGGCTTCTAGGATTTGTGCTATGGCTCGGTGATCCTGACCAGCCCAATCTTCTGCTGCGGTCCAATCCTCCAGATTGACCCAGACTTCTGCTACGACCTGGTCCTCCTGACCAGTCCAGACTTCTTGCTGTGGCTCAGTGCTCCTGACCAGCCCCGACTTCACCTGGTGCTCTGACTCTGCTAAGACTTCCGCTTGATCCTCCAGATCAGGTCTTTCCAATGCCTAGCTTCACTAGGACTTAGGTCAAACCTGTGCTCCCTACACACTTAGATTAACAATATTAGTCCAACAATACACTTAACTTGAACCTAGTGCCATTATCAAAACCAAGGTTCGATCATTTAGTGCACCT
>NW_027429244.1:0-2038 GCF_044706935.1 Curcuma longa | reverse complement strand
GTGCTCTTCTTGAAGCGTGTTTAGTGAAGTACGTAGCTCAGAAAAATCATATGCTGAACCTGTCTCACCATACGCATAAGAATGTCGAGCAGGCTCAGTCTCAGGGTAGAATGGTTCTTGATAGGAAGGTTCATAATGATATGAAGTTCCTTGGGTATACTCAATATCTGGCTCATGATAGGAGGGGGTGCGACTGGGTACTGGAGCGCATAGAATCCAATTTTCGGCCTTTCGGATAGTAGTATCTGGGTGAGGTAATGGAAAAGGAAATCCGTCAGGTAAATTAAATCCAAATCCACCCTCAGATCTACATATCATTTTCATCGCTAAACATGTATCAATATCAATCCTGGGGTTGCCTTCAACAATTTCTAAGTTATCTAACTTGCAACCCAGGGAAGATGCGATGGCTGTAATAAGGCCGCCCACAACAATCGATCCAGTTGAGGATTTAGAAATTTTCACCAAGTTCTGCAGAAAGTGGAACCCTGTGTCAAATTCAACCTGATGCAACATCGCCCAGATACAATATAGTTCAAGCTTCCTAACCACACCGTCGCTTTCAGCTCTAGCAAATATAGTCTTGGTCATAACGCGGTGAATGTATCTAAAAACTGGGTTTTGTAGCAATGAGGCCTTGGTCTTGGAAGGATCATAAGGTTCTTCAGAAGTTGTAAGTTTTTGCCAGAACTTGGTACTACTAAACCTCTTATCGAAATCTCTAGTCGCTCCAAAAGGTATCCTAAAACAATTGTTAAAATCTGCTAGGGTCCACGAATATTCAGCATTAAACATCCTAAAGGTAATATTTCCTTCCTCCTTGTCATCATTGGTATAGTGGACCTCTAGGGAACTAAGGAACTCCAAAGTTATTTTAGGATAGGTTGGAAATCGATCATTCATTAAATCTAACCAACCTATGTTATCAAACATCCAAGCTACATCATCCTTAATTCCTAATTTTTCCATAGTATATTCGTCAACATAGCGAGAGCAAAGAATTTTACGGGAATTTAAACAATTATACCTTTGCCGTTGGTCGTCGTTCCGAAAGATGATGCCATATATGTTGTCGGAGACTTCCCCGGAAGCTTTTCGTTTCCCTTTGTCTGTTGTCTTTTCTTTTCCTCTCGCTGGAGCTTTCTCTTGCACGGGCTCCTTGCTCTTCCTCCTCTCCGATTCACCTCTGCTACTAGAACCTCCAGATCTGCGGAATCTTTTCAACATTTTGTTATATCAAAGGTTTATGTGTAGATCTGAAGCAAATCTGGGATTTTTGCGTTAGATCTGAAAGGGAAAGGTCAGATCTAAAGAGGAAAGGCGTTAGGATCAAAGAAAGAGGGTTGGAAAGGGGATTGGAAGAGGTTAGGGGTGAAAGGAGAGGAAAGGGGCTATTTTTCGGAGGCGCACGGCCGTGTTCTAGGGTAGACACGGCCGTGTTTTCTATTTATAGCAAGTGAGGCACGGCCGTGTCTAATAGACACGGCCTTGGACTGTCGCTCCTCTGTCTGGGGGCACGCCCGTGCCTAATAAGCACGGTCTCAGCAGTCGCCTTTCTGTTAAGAGGCACGCCCGTGCCTCTCAGACACGGTCAAATCCTCGCAGCTCTGTTATTCCACACGGCCGTGCCTATGAGGCACGGCCTGGTGTAGGCGTGCTTCTGTTGCCAGGCACGCCCGTGCCTAAGAGACACGGTCTCAATAGGTCGCTGCTCTGTTAAATGACACGGCCGTGTCTAATAGACACGGCCATGTTCAGTCCGCCTTTTTATTGAGACACGGCCGTGTTCAATGGACACGGCCGAAAAGCTGCTTGGTGCCTAATATGAGGCACGGCCGTGCCTTCTAGACACGACCCAGCTTTTATTGCTTCCCGAACTTCAAAATTTCCTGCAAAAATAGGAAAACTTATTAGTAACTCACAAAACAAATCAAAAAGAATTATATGCATATGAACATAAAAGAAATGAAAATCAAAAACCCTTGGGTTGCCTCCCAAGAAGCGCTTGTTTAAGGTCTTTAGCTCGACCCCTTTATTC
>NW_027429243.1:0-1136 GCF_044706935.1 Curcuma longa | reverse complement strand
TAGTAATGCAAACATAATAAAATTAAATTAAATTAAAATTAAACTAAAATTAAATTAAATTAAATTAAAATTAAATTAAATTAAATTAAGTTCAATTTAAGTGGATAAGAATTAAGTTCAATATATTCAGATTGACCAATACCGAATGGAGTCGGAGAGGGCTCGATAGCTCGTTCTCCGGACTAGGTCAGAGAGGGCTCGGTAGCTCGTTCTCTGGACCGGATTGAGTCGGAGAGGGCTCGGTAGCTCGTTCTCCGGACTAGGTTAGAGAGAGCTCGGTAGCTCGTTCTCTGGACCGGATAGAGTCGGAGAGGGCTCGGTTGCTTCGTTCTCCGGACTAGGTCAGAGAGGGCTCGATAGCTCGTTCTCTGGACCGGATGGAGTCGGAGAGGGCTCGGTAGCTCGTTCTCCGGACTAGGTCAGAGAGGGCTCGGTAGCTCGTTCTTTGGACCGGATGAAGTGGGAGAGGGATCGATAGCTCATTCTCCTGATTAGGTTAGAGAGGGCTCGGTAGCTCGTTCTCTGTACCGGACTATGGTCGGAGAAGGCATGGTAGCCTGTCTTCGGACCGGATCATTATCAGAGGAGGCTTGGGAGTCTGTTCTCTGATTACGTGATCCAATGCGATACGTGATCCAATGCGATTGGCTCGGGTGAGACCCAAGTTAATCTGATCAAGTTTTGATTTAGGGTTTATGGTTTACCTTGGCTTAATCGATGAGTGAATCGATTAACCAAGGGTAAGTTGGTTACAGAGCTTTAATCGATTCGATGATCGATTACCAGAGCATTCTGTGAGAATTCGTAAAAACCCACAGAATGCACCATAATCGATTGGGCAATCGATTATGGTCTATAGTAATCGATCGGTCGATCGATTACAAGCGTATTGAGAAATCTCACTCGCGACTGGTAATCGATCACCTGATCGATTACCATGCCTTAATCGATCAGGTGATCGATTAACGGCTTGGGTACCGACTGGTCAATCGATTACACGGCTTATAGAGGAAAGAATTACGATGTTTAATTGATTGTGTGATCGATTAAGGTATTTCTCATCTGTTTTCAGTTTCTGCTCTGATCATTCCTGATTTCTGATTATTCTGATGAGCTTTGTGATGAGCGTAGATCAT
>NW_027429242.1:0-3902 GCF_044706935.1 Curcuma longa | reverse complement strand
CAAGGAGGGGAAGAAGAGGAGGCAGCCCCAACCCCTTGTGTGGCTGGCGGCTAGGACTCTTAGGGGAGAAGTGGGTGGTTATTTTCTTGGGAGATCATCGCCCACACGACGTCCAAGAAGAGGAGAGGAATACAACAGAAGATCAAGAGGTTTCCGCTACAAACCATCATCCATACAATCTCAAGGAAAGGTATAACTAGTTTAATATTCCACTGCATGGTTATTTCTTTGTATGGATCCTAAATACCAACGCAAGAGGCCAACGATCTTATGCTTCAATCAAGGTGTGCTTTGATCGGTCAAGAACTTACTTGATCAATCAAGCACATGTCTGATCGAACATGTGAGTTGCTTGGAAAAGTTCTGTTCCTATACAATTTTTTTCTAGGAGAAATTGAAATAGGACGGAATTCCAACGCCTTCATTGTTAACACATTAACACGTATACATCGTATGCATAACACCCAATTTCACCTCCATCTACATGACCTTGAAGACAGTCCAATAAATCAATGCTTCAAGTTAAAGCCAACCCACTAATCATGAGATCGTATCCCAATGGTTTAAACATATTTAATTTCAAGTGTAAGTTTAAAGAGAGTCCAACAAACCAAGCCAGAAATCAAATTCTGATTTTAACCATATTAACGGAAGGTGTTAGTTTTAATATTTTTGATAAGGATTTTTAGTCTCATTCTTTTTTCATGAAAAAATCTACATGATATGGCAATTTATGACATAACATAATTAATGCAACTAATTATGACTTTTCCAATTATAGTTATCATATATCTTATGATTAAGGATCTGATTTCATAAATCGCGATCCTTTAATTAGATTAGGAAACAATTTCTAAATCTAATCACATATTTTATTTTAGAAAATAAAATTCTTAATTAAGAAAATCTAATTATTTAGAAAATAAATTTTTTAATATGAAATTTCTTTAACAAATTAATAAATTTCTATAATTAAAAATTCTTAATTAAATCATAAAATTTACTTAATTAAATTCATGATTAACTATAGTACGTAAAATAATTTTACGCATACGACTTGCACAGCCTGACTCTGATACCACTGTTGAGATCGATCTAGTGCGTTGTACGTGTTTATATATTTCAAAAACATGCACAGTGAAAGAAAACAATAATAAAATCAAAACTATTACAATACCCGCAACACACGCATGTAAGATACAACACATACATGGCATAACTGAAAAATTAAAATTTTAGAATAACAATTTATTCTACGCATATCTGACGTATGACGTTCAATAGAAATGACATGAACCAAGTGGCTTCGTCAAAATCCGCCTCTATTGGTAATCCACACCAAGTTCTTGTCCAGACAGCTTCTCAAGCCATAAGTCATGTCGTTGGTTGCAATACTAGCCGTTGAACAGCAACGGCCGATACAAGAGAAAACTCTAATATCAGAAACATGCAATAACACATGTTGCATTCGTTTTCAGAGTTTTCTAACTATCGTCAATAATCCAATTCTGGTGAAGTTATGAAGGCACATGATCGAAACCTTTTCAATGATGATGGAAGTCTCCGAAGCGTCTAATCTTCCAGTGACATATCCCAATAGCACTCAATGTTCTAATAGTGGGTCTCAGCAGCAATCACCGTGATTCGGCAGTAGCTCCGATGAAAGGGTAATTTCTCCGGCGAACCAACAGCAGCTCCGGCGAGCTTTCTTGGTCACCGGCAGCACTTCACAAGGCTTCGGTAGCCGATAATGAACCAAGGAAAAAAAGCTCCAGCAGCTCAGCAAGGTCCGACAATCGGGAAGAAAGAAGAGCATCAGCGGCCAGCCCTTTCCTCTCGTGATCAGCTGGAAACAAGGATGAGTGGGAGGAGAAGCATCTAGGGTTCTTCAATTACCTTCTCGGTAGTCCCGTTTTAAGGACCCAACCCCTAACCTCATCGAATTTCCTTCCAAATTCGCATGGCGACAGATCGGGGGAAGAAATCTCATTTCTTCCCTTTCTTTGCGCGAGAGCCGACGATCTTCTTCCAATTTTGCACGCAGCTAATCGGAGGAAGATTTCCTTCCAATTTCGCGCGAGATCACGCCGATCAGGATTTGTTTCCCAATTTGCAATGGTGACTGTCAATGAAGAAGATCGTCATTGAATCAGGATTTGTTTCCCAATCACGCGAACTAGGGAAATCTTGAATCAGGTTTAAGGTTTTCCCCTGAACCTGATTTAGGGTTTTGGGTTCGGTTCAACTTGAACCGAGTTTGGTTTGTTTTGGTTGATAATCAAAATGTTTTATTCAGTAACCAAATGACATCCGATTTGACCCAAATAAGTTTTGTTCATTTCGTCTTCACAAGACGAATCCTGTCACTACTTCCATGTTATCAAAATATCTTCCATCATGAACCAACCCAAGCCGATTCAATTTTGGTTCAAAACCAAATCATTTGGTTCAATAATCAAACCACCTTCGATTTTGTTTATTTCATCTTCATAAGATGAAACCACATCATTTTTCCTTTGTCCGATTTGACCGGACTTTATTTCTCTCGTTCTAGTCCCCACTAGGCTAACTACATCACACCTAACCTAAGCTTGCTTTCTTGTTCTATAGATTCAAGTTACTTGTACATGTGTGCAAAAGTATCATACTTTTGACATGTAATGCTTTGGCCAAAGACTTTTAGTAACAATCCTAATAAACGATCGCAGGGTATACGTCTCTTTTACAAAGTGCAATGAATCCTCTATGAGTTATTCAAACACCTATACCCAATCATCCCGGGTCCACACCTGCTCGGAGATGTTTGCTTGAGATGTTAAAATATAAACCTCCATGACCAAGGTGGCTTAAATACCGTAAATCTAAGGAAACTCGCACTGAGATCTTCATTGACATATGCATAAACCATATAAAGTCTCACGGTAGGTCACTCAAATGAACTAGTTACCTTTAACTAGCATCCACGTTTAACTCTCAACATCTAATGTCTCCAGCTAGTGAGAACAGTTGCTTGATAAATCAAGGAGTTTAAAATCGTACTAGTCTCAACAGAATTAATGACGTCCGTGTTCATCAATTCATCAACTAGGGATAATTTCAACTTTCATAATTACACATGTAGAGATGCTTATAAATTGTAATCTAATTACAAATTCTCTTGTGCTATGAATTGTATTGTGGGCATTCAGTAAATAAATTTAGAATCCAATTAAACACATGAAAATATATACTTAAATAGTAAATTTTTATTTATTCAATAAATAGTACAATCGTAAGATGATTGCCTTAGGACACTTCTCAAATATAACATTTATCCGGGCCAATTCCACCTGATCCGGACGCATAGAACACATAAGGGTGCCTGGATCGTCCAGGCGCCTGGATCTGTCCTGTCCAGGCGCCTAAATCTAACTAGGTCGACTGGACTGTTCCGAGTGCTCGGATTCAATAGGAGCGCCCAAATCAATTTTGACTTGAGTTGGCTTTCAAACTTGATTCAGTTGTTTCTATTTGCTCCTCATATGCTTCCTCAATCTTACTTCCATCTCCTGATTCCTACAAGATTAGCATACACAAGTAAACAAGCAAACTAAACCTACTTGTAGTCCATCTGACCTACTAGACTTACCTAAGTCTTACTCTGTATGTCTAATCCAGTAGACTTACCCATGCTTAACTTTTAGTTAGGATTAATCACTTCCATAGGTAGACTTCTCACTGCCAAACATCCGATCAGCCTTGACCTGTTTAGAGTTTCTCTTGCCTAACCTCCAGATAGGACTAGTCACTTTCAAAGGTATATTTCTCACCTGCCAAACATACAGTCATCCTTGACCTAATTGGACTTTCCCTTACCAACCTCCAGTTAGGGCTTTCTTGCCTAGCTTCTGTAAGATATCAGA
>NW_027429241.1:0-1408 GCF_044706935.1 Curcuma longa | reverse complement strand
TTGAAATGATTTTAGATTATTTAGAATGTTCAACTATGATCGATGGGCAAGATGTCCATTAATTAAACATTTGCTTTTCCCATAGTTGATCTAAGATGAATAAATTGATACATTTCATGCCTCATCAAGATGCTAAAAAGCATAAGTGAGGTATAAGTATCATCCTAGCATCTCACACATAATTTAAATGTGCCAATACACAAGCAAAGTCCTCCTAAGGTTTTGTGAGATGAAAATGTAGGGTATAGGCTCATGCAAAGCTAAAATCCTTTATTCTACAAAACACATACCCAACCCCCTTCTAATATTAGTGAATTCAGCTTCGGGTAATGGTTTGGTGAATATATCGGCAAGGTTTGACTTTGATTCAATATAACTTAGCTCAATGTCTCCTCTTGCCACATGATCTCTAATAAAATGATGTTTTATTTCAATGTGCTTTGTTCTTGAGTGATGTACCAGATTTTTCGTTAGGTTAATGGTACTCATATTGTCACATAATATTTGAACCTTGGAGTAGTGAAGCTCATAATCTTTGAGTGTATGCATCATCCATAGTAGTTGAGCTACACATCCTCCTAAGGCTACATACTCGACTTCGGTAGTAGACAAAGCTACACATGGTTGCTTCCTACTACTCCAACTAACTAGGGAGGATCCAAGAAATTGACATCCACCACTAGTACTCTTCCTATATTATCCAGTTTTACATTGGTCCTTATAGGAGTTGAGATAGTTTTAACATTTTCCATTCCAAATTTCTTAATCATTTCTTTTGCATATTTTGTTTGAAAAACATTAGTTCTTTCATTTGTTTGTTTTACTTGCAAACCCAAAAAGAAGGTTAGTTCCCCAACTAAGCTCATTTCAAACTTATTTTCCATATGTTTGATAAATTCATGTAAGAAATTATCGTTTGTTGACCCAAAAAAAATGTCATCAACATAAACTTGGGCCACAAAGATATCATTCCCATTTGATTTTATAAACAACGTTGGGTCAATGGTGTTAGTGCAGGAAGCACTAGCAGATCAAACCTGAGTTTTGATTATGGAACTAGGATCAAGTTAAGTATGTGGTTTGGCTAACCAGGTTGAATTGAGCTTGTAGAAAACAGGTTAAGTCCTAGTGCTGCTAGGCATGAAGTCTTGGCAGAGTCAAAGTGCACCAGGCAGAAGTCTGGACTTAGTCAGGAGGACCAAGTTGTAGAAGGACTGGACTTCGTCAGGAGGACCAAGTTGTAGTAGAAGAATGGACTGATCAGGAGGATCAGTTGCATTTCAAGTCCTGGGGGGCAACGACAGAGCCGAGCACAAGTCCAACGGGTTAAGAGGACTCGGTTGGCATCAAGTAAATTCTCCCGAGGGAGTGGGTGAGGACGCGTTCCTACGAGGAACAGCAGGCGCCG
>NW_027429240.1:0-1719 GCF_044706935.1 Curcuma longa | reverse complement strand
ATGAGTCAGGGTTTTATTAATTTCTAATCGATTTATTTTTGGGCTTTTATATGAAAATAAATTATAAAATGAATCGATTCATTCGTATTTGTCCTATATTGCATGATTTGAGGCTTGATATAACTTTTATGATTTAATGGTGAATTTTTGCATTAATTTGGTTTTAATTGATTTTAGGGCGCAAATCGGACCCAACTCGAGCTCAACCGCGATCAAATCGAGTCAAATGTGCCAAATTGATCAAGCCAACATGGAGGACATGATCTAGATCGAGCCCGATAAAAATCCCAGAATTTTTCACAAACCCTAAAGCCTAGATCAAGTCCAGATCAACAAATTCAGAATGGACGGCCAGGATGCATTGATTAATCAACCCTAAACTATATAAACCCAAGTTTAATTGAGAAACGGGGCTGCGCCACTGTTCATCGCCTTCCTCGCGCGAACGTCTCTGTTAGGGAGCGTACCAATCGGCCAAGCCCCATCCGAAAAACCTAATTCCATTGTAATCTTCGGTCCTCGTGGAATCCAAGGGTGGTTCTTTGGGTGTGAATCGGCGACCGGAAGCAGCTGCGCCGGAGAGGGTTTCATCGGCGCAGAATCCTCTGTTCCTTGCGTCTCCGGAGAGGTGCTGAGCAATCCAAGCCGTGCGTCGACGAAGGGGTTCTCCGAAGGCCACGAAATACGTCCAAGGCCTCAGCAAGCTCATCGGCGCAAGGAAGAGGAGCGACTTCCGTTTTTGCCATCTGAAAACAAGTTCCTGCCGAGCTCTGTCTGCGCCGGAGAGGGTGTCTTCGGCTTGTCTGAGTTCGGGCACGCGAGAAGAAGCAACCAAAGACCAAATTGAAGTTTCTAACGGGATTGCCGAAGCCACATTGTTGGATTAGGCTGTTTGTTGACACCAAATCGAAGAAACAATCGGAAAAGGGAAGATTGGATGCGTTTATCTGATTTCTGAATTTCTGCTGCTGTTTTTCAGATTCCAAGCTTTTGTTAATCGCATTCCTTAGCAACTCTGTGAATTCGGTTTACTTAATTGACACTTAATGTTTGTTTGAATTCTAATCTAGTTGTAGTTTGTTAAGTTTCCATTTCTCAGCTTGTTTGCAAACGAAACCACCGGAATCTGAACTTCTATGGCACTGTTCCGTGCCAAAGGGTTGAGGTTTTTGCCGGTTTATTAGTTGCAGGAATTCAGGTTTTTTTAAAGCTTATTACATTTGATTAGTTAAACTTAGTTCATATAGTTGTTTCTTCCTAATTTACTACCATATTAGTTAGGATTTGAAATTCTAGGGTCCATGCTTGATAAGAATAGGATTCATTTCATTTCACTTTTGTTTGTGCCATTTTGAGCCACCGTTCCGTGTCATCAGTTAGGATAGGCTAGTTTAAATGCTTCCATTGCATTCTAGGCTTCATTTAGCGTGCATTAGAGTTAGCTTGCTTTAGGGTTTCATTCTTGATTAATGAGTTGCCTTTTCTTATCTACTTGTTAATTTTGAATTGCATATTATTCTAAAAATACCAAAACCCCATTTACATTCGAAAAACCCAAAAAGAACGACACACAAGCTCAATTAATTGAATTTTCTACTAGTCCTTGGAAAAACACGACTCGAGGCCCCTATACTTCATTTATTTGCATTTATCGTGGGTTTTCGATAAAATCTATAAATTCTAATTTGAAGCCCTATCGTGACACCTAGTTTAGGGCTT
>NW_027429239.1:0-1411 GCF_044706935.1 Curcuma longa | reverse complement strand
GATTAAACATTCTACCTGGGCTAAACTTGAATCGTTAGGGGGAGAGTTATTGAAGTAAGATAAAAGGGGAGTATTTTGTAATCAAAATTAAGTCAAGTGCTTAGCGGTTAATGAAGCTCTTGCAAGCATGCATTCACTATTAATCTAAAAGGAATAAGCATGCAAAAGTTTAAAAACCGTTGATGAGAAAAGCATTCATTATGCTTTTCCTTTTTCCAAAATTTAGTTGATGAGAAAAGCTTTCATTATGCTTTTCCTTTTTCCCAAAATTCAAGCATGCAATTCAACGTAGTTTTTTTTAGGTGCATGGACTCTTGGTCGACCATGTGGTCGACCAACTCCCTTTGATCGACCACGTGGTCGATCAGCTAGCCGTGATCGACCACGTGGTCGATCAGCTAGCCGCGATCGACCATGTGGTTGACCAGGCCCGACGTATCCCCGGGAAAATTCTGCGCTTCTTAGCTGGGAAAAATATTATCTTGGCCGGGAAAAATATTATCTTACCCGGGAAGAAGGTTGTCTTGATCGGGAGAAGTGAAGTCGGCCAGGAAGAAGAGAAGAGTATACGGGAGAAACCTGGACAGTATCTGGAGAGGAGTTTCTTGGCCGGAAGCAACAAACTTGCCCGGGAACTTGATCGGGAGAAACAAAGCGGAGATAAGTTTTTGCCCGGGAGAAGTAAGATCTTGCCCGGCAAGGAGATTAACTTCGTCGAGAGACGTTTGGCCGGGAGAAGAGATATTTGGCCGGGAGAAAGCAAAGCCGAGAGAAGTTTGTCCTGGGAGAATGCTTAGATAGCCTGATTTCTGTCCGGAGGAGAGTGTCTTAACTAGAGAAGTGAGATCTTGCCCGGGAAAATGTAAGATCTTACCCGGGAAAGTGATTACCCTTAGCCGAGAGAAATAAAGCCGGGAGAAGTGGGTAAAGAAAGCCGGAGAAGTGGGTAATGCTGATCGACCACATGGTCGATCAGCTGAGCTTGATCGACCACGTGGTCGATTAGGTTAGTCTGATCGACCACATGGTCGATCAGCCATAGGTGATCGACCATGTGGTCGATCAGCCATAGGTGATCGACCATGTGGTCGACCACCTGTTACTCCCCAACTCTTCCCTGATTGATTGTTGAGTGCATTCCGGAGGTCTGAGAAGTCGGTCTTGACCGGAATATGGTACTGAGAGATCGGAGAGAGCTTTAGTAGTTCTCGACCGTGTTTGTCTAGAAGAAGCCTTGGTGGCTTAAGACCGAGATGGCCGGAAACTTGGTAGGCGGTTGGAGAGAGCTTTAATAGCTCGTCTCCGGAGTGGTCCAGGAGGAGCCTTGGTGGCTCAGGACCGGATTGGCCGGGAGCTTGGTGCGAATGGCCGGATGGTCCAGGAGAGCTTTGGTAGCTCGGCTCGGGACCGA
>NW_027429238.1:0-1639 GCF_044706935.1 Curcuma longa | reverse complement strand
GCTCATAAGGATTGTCAAGTCAAATCTTGCAAGTGGACTTGGTCCGACTGACAATAAGGTTGAGTGGTACTATTCAAGGTCTTAGATGTCGATTATTGAGTTGTCAGTGAACTCAGATAATTGACGGACATACGATATCTTAAACACGGGGAGCAATGCATAATATAATAAGAAGGAACCCAAAATGTAATTTGGGGATTAGATTGGTAGTGCAATAATGATCCTCTAGTGGAATGGATCGTTGTTGATGGATGTAGGTGTGTATTCGGGGTTGAATACGGGATCCGAAACCCATCAGAAGGCCAGATCCAATACCTCCTCGAGGTCCCCGCTGTAGCCTAAAGTCATCTTCAAAAGGATGCAATCAATCGGATGAGATTAGTTCTCAGCCGTCGGATGAGATTGAATCTCGACCGTTGGATGAGATTGGTTCTCAACCGTAGGATGAGTTAATGGATGAGATCAACTTGTATCCGTGGGATTAGATCAAGTTGCATCCATTGGATCGAAATAAATAAAGAGGAATAGAAGAGAATAGATTAGAACCGTTGGATGAGATTAAGTCGTCTCCGATGGACGAGATCTATCCGGTTCGGTTTTAATTCTCTTTGGAAGGAAGAACCGGTTCACGAGGTGAACCAGAGATGGTTCATTGAACCACACGCCCAAGAGAATCATCATGGCCATTGGATCGAAGAGATCAAGTTATATTAAAAGAGATTATAACGTAACCGTTAGATGAGATCAAGTTGCATCCGATGGATGAGATCTTTTCGGTTAAGTTTTATTCTTTTAATTATGGAATTAATTCATGGAAATAATTCCTATTAATGGCCGGCCATAATTAGATAAAGATGGAAATAATTATTTTTGTTATTTCCATAAAGATCTAACGGCTAGAAACCAAGCAAGCTAATCTAAGGGCCTAGATTTAAGAAGTTTTTATAATTGGAAATAATTCATGGAATTAATTCAAATTAAAATTATTTCTTAATGGCTAAGAAAGGGGTGCTTGGTCTTGGGCATAAGGCTATAAAAGGGAGGCATTGAAGGGGTGGGCGGCAACAAGTTAGAAAGAAGAGAAGAGAGGTGGCCGGCGCCCCTTCCCTAAACCCTAGCCTCCTTCTAGCCGCCGCCCACCTCTCCCTCTTCTTCCTTCCTCTTTTGTTTTCTTCTTCCACCGCCCCTTCTCCTTCTTCCCTAGAGGTGGCCGAACCTCTTCCTTCCAAGTGGTGGCCGGTCCTAGCAAAAGGGAAGAGACAAGGCGAAGTTGCTGCGAGAAGAAGAGAAGGAGATCCAGTTCTTCATCCGAGGTGTTGCAGTTCCTTAGTTCCTGGAGGAGCGTTGTCCACCCAACGTCCAGGAAGAAGACAGGAATACAGCGGAAGGCAGCGAGGTCGACAAAAGGTTCTGGTAATATTATTTCCGCAGTTTTTTTACTAGAATTAATTTGTTTAGATAAAACCGTAGATAATAATTAGGAATCGGCGATCCTGAAAGGATCAATTGATTTTGTCTTCCTTATAGACTTTGTCAATTGATCCAAGGCGGGATCAAAGTTTTTTTTGTTCTGTGGGGTTCTATGCTCTTCGGAGCGGATAGAATCCGGATCGCAGAACGGAGATCCAGATCGCCAACA
>NW_027429237.1:0-7033 GCF_044706935.1 Curcuma longa | reverse complement strand
ATTTGGATGATCGATCTACTGCTAGCTAGTTATTGCACATTTATTGGAGGTCGGTATTTGTGAACTATTACTCTCTTTTTTGTCTTTATTGTGATAATAAAAAAATCATTAAAATCACTAATAATCTCGTTCAATATGACAGAACAAAATACATAAATTTGATCCTTGACCTACAGTTCATTAAAGAGAAGCTAAATGAAAGATTGACATGTATTTGTTATGTACAATTATCATATATATTTTTATAAAGAGACTTGAAACATGATATAATTTTCTTTTATTATCCGCAAGGTGAGCATAACATCTATTTGTGCACCATTTCAAGAAGAAGCCTTTATATGTTGGATTTAATCAATTTTGACAGACTTATGTGTTAATTAATAACACATAAATATGCCGTTGTAGATAAATCTGATAAAATGATCTAATTAGTATCTTAATTGTAGGGTTGTGTGTTATTAGATGTGGGTTATATGTGTGGAACTCATCAATTCAGTACCGTTAATATTGATAGATTGTTAATGAATTTCGGATCTAAGATTTAAGGGGTGCAGTTCCCACTGAGTTATGGTATCTGAAATCTTTGCTCATTCCATCCGAGAGAGACGTAAGAAATGACTTCTGTAACTCTAGTGGAAGACCTTGTCCATTGCATCTTCTTCGTCTTCCATTTCTGAATCGAAATCAAGACTATGATGATGTTTTTGGATTCATGTTCAATTATGGTTTTACACAAGTACTATTTTTTGCAATTGTATACTATTAATTTCGATAATAACATAATCTTGTATATAGAATTGTTCTTGTTTAATTTAATTGCATAAACTAAAATGATTCATAAAGTTTCCGCCATTATAAGGATTTAGTTTGTAAATTGAGGAGTCAGAGTTTTAGTTGCCAAGTAACAAACATGGCTAATTAGTTAAAGTTTTAAGGCACATAAGGAAAAAGTGATGCACATATCTATTTTCAATTATCTACTTCGCCCTCTTTTTATTTTTTTTTCCTTCTTTTAATCCGTTTGTTCTAGGGCCATTGAGATCGGAATCATAATTTGCCCCTACTCCTCTTTCCTTCGTTCTCTTCTTCTTCGTCCTTACCGTTTCTCTTTTGTATGCACCATTTTGTTGTTTAGTTTCCTTAACCTTTCTCACTCTCTCCTTTCACTTTCCTTCGAGCATCACTAATGTCATCATTGCTGCCACAGGCCCACAGCTGATAATATAGACGAACAATCGAAGGGATAAAATTTAGAAGGGGAAAGACAAACAAGAAATGGAAGTGGAAGGATAGAAAATAATAGAAGATAACAATAATATATAATTATTTCTTTATAGAAAGCTATTGATCAATATCTTGGAAAGCATTCTGTTTGTTGCATTAGAGAAGTGTCAATGTACTTGAAAGAAATTATGCAAATAATTAGTATACTTGATATGATTGATCATAAATTCATTATATATATGATTGACTTAGTTCGGGCTAACATATATTTGCCACTTCTATCTATTGATGACTGAATCATGTTTACTTTCTTTTTTTTGTAAAACAACGTGATAATATTACTTTCCCTCAAATACTTTGGCAAGTGATTAAACACACATACAAACTAGGAAAATCCAAGAAAAAATCTTATTCTTGAAATCATTCAGTTTAAAGTATTTTCATCAACTAAACCTAACTCAGAAACATATTTACTTTCTTGCTTAATCCAATCTAATAATAAGAGAGATGTTTCTTAATACCACACAAGTTACACACTACCTCTACACTCATAACTTAAGCAAATATTTACAACATCATTATAACAAATGTTGAATACTTCTAGATATCATTTTGTAGTTTTCGACCAATTCAACGAATCACCAACAAATATATACTTGGCTAGATGTTGCCCTACACAAGAATATTATGTTGAAATATTGTTTAACTAGTTCATTATATTTGTACCTAACTACATTGGGATTGGGTTCGACAACTAATAATGTATTTCTGTCCAACTAGATTTTTCCAGAGGAATTATGTACACATCGTTTAGTAGGGTTTCTTGCCTCCTTATCATTCTAGGTTATATCTTAAAAAGAGTTTGTCTGTCTCTCTTTAGTATGCTTGATGGACAACACACCAAAACTTCATAAAATATGTCTTTCATCCGTATCATGACCTAAAATACATAAAATTAATACTCAATGAACAAAAAGTGGAGCTACGAATTAAGAAATATCTTCATATACATGATCAGTCACTGAAGAATTTGCATTTGATGCTGAAGATAAATATCTATTAAACATTTTCTCAATTATATAACATTACAAGATGATACTAGGAAATATAAACTCTAAGCAAAATTCACATACAGTTGTACAGAAAGTACTAATTATACTAACAAAGTTTTAAGTTCGTAGAAGACGAAAAAACACATGCTAAATCATTGGTGCAAATCAACAGCACTGTTCTATTGGTATTTTAGGATTCTGTACATAATGTAATCCATCTAAATATATATATGACTCGAAGCTCAATATTTGATAATCTAATCCGAAAACATTAAGGTATATATATCATTAAAGTCCCCAAAGTATATATGCTTATGAGAAATATAAGTTTCGTAATTTTTCAAATTAATGGGAGCTTGAGACAGCTACGTACACTAGCTAAAGAACTGAATAGATTAAGCAGAGATGAAGTGCAAACTGATAAGAAGAGCTTTGAAATTTAGTTTGCGTTATGAGATCATATCTAGAGAGATAGAGAGTTGATAGGCATTAACTGAAGCATGGCAGCAGAGCGATCAATTAGCTAGAATGGCGCCCGGGGGTGTGCCCATCCGAAGGGCTCCTGCCCCATTTGAGAGCCTCCGCCGCCGCCGTTGTGTGCCAAGTTCTGCGGCAAGTTATAGATCGGTAGCACCGATGGATCTGCCAGCCCCCCACCTCCGCTGGGGGGCATCAGCTGTGCCATGTCCCCCGCCACCATGCCGCCACTCTCCTCCCCCTCCTCCAGAGGCAACCTCTCGTAGGTGGCGTTGGAGAACGTTGAAGACACCACCATAACCGGCCCCGCCGCCATCAGCGGCCCCACCACGCTGCCTCCCACCACCTGCCCTTGCCCCCCGGCGAGGTACACCGTAAGCCCCGTGGCCCCCGGAGGCGACGGCCCCGGGAGGAAGGTCCCCGTGAGGGAGATGATCTCGAAGCGACCGTGGAGCGCGACGAGGGCCCCAGGCGCGGAGGGCTGACGGACCGTGACGTTGGCGACCGCCCCAGAGCCGTTGAGCACGCAGACTCCGCGCTGCTTGCGGCGCGCGAACTGAGCGAGGGACTCAGCCACGTCGGCCCCGGCGGCGACCTCCATCAGGTGGCTGCGCAGCGCGTTGGGGCTGTCGCGGGTCACGAAGATGGGCGGCTTCGGCTTGTTCTTGGACCCCGGAGGACGGCCTCGAGGGCGGCGATTGGCCGCCACGATCGCTCCCTCCCGCGGCTCGCTCTCGTTGTCTTTGTCGTCCTCGTTGCCGCCGCTGCTGCCGCCGAAGTCGGACTCCTTGGGGCCCATGTTATCAGACTGCGTGTGATCGTCGGAGGCAGATCCTCCGCCCGCAACAGGCCCGCTGGGGAGGCCATGCTGCCCAGCCCACCACGGATTAGTCGCCAGCTTGCTTGCTTCTTCTCCTTCTTCTTGATCCTAGAGATCAAATTTGTTCCCTTCTCTTCTACTACTCACAGAAGCTTCATGCCTGCAAGCTCCAACCCAATACCTTGCTTCGATCATGAACTCTTTGAACATATATGCTGGAATTAAATACAGCTTTTTCTTTAAAAAAAAACGAGAACATGCATGGAAGAGATCTAGGGGAGCTTACATATATTCACAAATATTGATCTTCCAGCTACAGATCAGGGAGAAAGGGAGAGACTAGAGAGTACTCTCTACCGGCTTTTTTCTATATATATATATATATATATATATATATCCTCGCTCCTTTATAAAAGAGAAACCACAAGGACATTTAATAGGTTTAATAATTGAGTTATAAATTTATTTGTTCTTTCTTTTATGTGGGAAGCTATTGGTTATTGTCATATATATATAATGCGAAGTAGTGATGGGTGGAAAATGAATTCTTTCATTAACTACTGCACATATGTGTTAGAATTCTGTTTAAAAACTTAGGTATTAATCGATGCAAGTGGGAATAAGAAATTATAAGGGGGAAGACTTGGCGAAACAGGCGTTCGTGGTCTACGCAGTAATTGGTGGTCTGGTGGATTGAAAGGGTAGGTGGTGCTCTCTCGTTGCTTTTGAGAGATGCATGGATGTCTGTGTGTGTGTAAGAGAGAGAGAGAGAGGTTGACATAATTAGGGTTTTTTGTTTTGGGGTTGCGCCTGTGGAGAGGGCAGGTGGAGAGCACGTCCAACCTTTCTGAAACATCTACGATACACCAGCCAATGGAATTTTAACCTGAAAAAGAAACAAGTGTTTGGTCTTCTCCTTTATGCTTTGTTTGAGTAGAAGGGAGGAAAAGGAAAGAAAAAAAATAAATAAGGAGAAATTTTTATTTCACTCTTATATGGGATGGAGTGAATTAAGGAGATTTACCACCTCACAGATGGTCGTGGGGCCGACCGTGTGGGGCCGCTAAAGTGATGGATTCCACCTTTTGCAAAAGAATAGGAGTGAATTAAAGAGGGGAAGGAGAGAGTACCCTTCCATGTTCATAAATTGTTATAATTTTTTACATTTTATTTTAGGGTGTAAGAAAGGGGAAAAGAAATTTAAAAATATTTTATTCTAATAATTTTATCTCTATTTTAAAATATTAATTCTTAAATTAACTTATCTATTTAGATATCTCATCTTTACATCGTCGTTCCTCACACAATGCGTGCCGTCACCGCTCAGTGTCTAGTCACTCTTACTCCACGACGTCGGTGTCGGCATCGACCCTCGCTATAAATTTTTTCGAGAATAAAATTTAAGAAGACAGAGACAGATAATCCTAATCTTCTTTTTCTTCTACTTTAATGACAACACGTATCCAAAAAGCATGTATTATTTATTTTAGAACCTTCTATATCCCAACTTTTACATGCAATAATATTGATAAAATTTTATAGTTTTCCATCCATCCTCTACATACGTTGTCTTTTTTTAAGAAGTGAGGATATTTTTATAACTTTATATATTTAATCTTCATTTTCCTTTCTTTCCTCTCAAGTAAGGTAATACATGATACGTTAATGAACCTTCCATCCCTTCCAAATAAGGGGAATATAAATATTTTACTTTCCCTCCCTTTCCATTGCTTCCCTTCCTCTTCCGTTAATGAACCTTCTCTCACTCCATCCAAACAGAGTATTAGGATCTGTTTACTCCTACTGATGAAAAGGAGATGAAAAAAAATCAATGGGGAAAATATCTCTACAGAAAGATAAAGGGGGCAGAGGGAGAAAAGAAAAAGATCCATGACGAAGAGAATGAAATGGAAAAGGAAAAAATAGAGACGTCACACGCGGGCTCGCGAGTCACCTCGAGGGGCTGAGACTGCATGTGGGCACTTGAGTAACCTTGCGGGACCGAGGTTGCATGCAACCACTCGAGTGACCTCCGAGGTAGCTTGTGCTCTCACGAGCAGAGGTTGCTCGCACTCATGTGGTCGCCTCTTTCACCGTGCGCGGAGACCTTGCGCATGGCCGCTGATGGTAGTCAGATATGGTCGTCGTCCTTGGTAACATAGGGGCAACTGTCCCCGATCGTCATAGAGACGATGATCGCAGTTGTGTGAGACCCGATGGAGAGAAATGTCTTTGCTTGTTGAGGAGGAAATTACTTTCCCCTATTTGGGCTTAACCAAAAATGGTCAAAAAAATAACCCCTCCATGGATTCGTAAATCTATCGGTCTATTAGGTAATCAAAGAAAGGAAGAAAATAATTCATCCTACTTTTTGAAGTAAACAAGGAAAACTTTTTTATCATGAAAATCTTTCCATAATTTTTATTTCCAACCGTCTAAGTAAACAGGACCTTAGAGAACAACATAGGTTGCATATAAAATAAATACTTTCATCAAAAAAAAATAAATGTGAGACATTTTGTTTTATTTTGATCATGAAATATCTTTACATTATATTAATCTAGAATAACTCTTTAGTAGATGAACGAATGGTTATATATTTTTCAATAAAATTGTTCCAGCTAAATACACAGTCAAGTCATTAATCAACAAACAATTTGATGTGCACGCATCCTTCGGAGATTAGTAACGAGGAGGATAAAGAGACTTGAAAGATAATTCAACAGAGAGTTAGAATAACACCGGAGAAGAATCCTGGCAGGTCACTTTGACGCTCAAGTTAGGATTTTCTTGAGGTATAAGCTAGAGCAGGAAGAAGAAGTAATAAGAGAAAGAGAGCATCTTCACATCCAAGACAATGAGGGGACCTGATTCGATAGCCATTTTGTTGGAGTGTATACTATAAGCCTTGCTTTTTATATAAACATATATTTTACAATAATATTGAAATGAGAATCACCTTGGTCAAATGTTGCATTTTATATTTCTGATATATGTTAATGCAGTTGTTCACTTAATTTATATTGTAGATAATATGGTGTGTGGTGCCATACAGAAAATCATGTTATCGGTTTCTTATACATTATAAATAGTAGCTCACAACCAAGATGGACAGGGACAAACCATTGGAATGGTTGTAGTGTAATTAATATTAGTTTATCTTGACTATTAAATTATACTAGTATACTTTGTGTGTATTGAGCAGGACCGTTTGAGGTCGTTCGATTTATACTAACTATATAATCGAACTAGATCTCAGTTATCATGGATGTGCATGCTCTTAATTCCAATAAGACCCCTAGATCTTAATCCTTGCTAGGGCCGGCGCATAAGACCCTAGATCTTGCTAGGGCCGGCGACCAAAGAAGGGAAAAGAAAGAAGAGAAAGAAGGAAGGGAAGAAGAAGTAGAAGAGAAAGCTTTTTCTCATGCTTGCTATCAGATTAGAAGAAAAGAAGAAA
>NW_027429236.1:0-1174 GCF_044706935.1 Curcuma longa | reverse complement strand
ATTACTTTTTTGCTATCATATATGAATTCTGTTTTAATAGTTAGTTAAATTCCGCAACATAAGGATGATACCCTAGAGATATTTATTGGATTTAGTAAGAGGGTAGAAAATGAAAGAAAACTCAAAATTAACCGGATTAGGAGTGATCATGGTGGAGAGTTTGAAAATTCAAACTTCTCCAAATTTTGTTTAGAAAATGGTTATAAACATGAATTTTCATGTGCTAGGACCCCTCAACAAAATGGAGTTGTTGAGAGGAAAAATAGAGCCTTACAAGAAGCCGCTAGAACCATGTTAAATGCCTACTCCTTACCCACATACTTATGGGCAGAAGCGGTTAATACCGCTTGCTATATTCAAAATAGGGTATTAATTCACAGATTTTTAGGAAAAACATCCTTTGAATTATGGAGTGGCAAAATACCAAAAGTTAACTACTTTAGGGTATTTGGGTGTAAGGCTTACATCCTAAACACTAAGGATGAATTAAGAAAATTTGAAGCTAAGGCGGATGAAGGAATCCTTGTAGGATACTCATCGACTAGTAGAGGATATAGAATTTACAACAAAAGGACTCAAATTATAGAAGAATCTTCAAACGTTGAATTTGATGAAACAAACAATACCTACCCTAGGAAATCCCAAATTGATGAGGATATACATGCTAAAACAAATTTTTGAAGACTACGACAACAGTTTGAAAACCGTTGTCTATTTACGGTTTCAACAACGGTTTTAGAAGCTATAACAACAATTTAAAACCGATGTCTATTTGCGCTTTCAACAACAGTTTTGAAAGCTATAATAACAATTTAAAACCGTTGTATATTTTGGTGTTTTCTTTCCCTCTCTCCCTCCAAATATTTATTCCACTACGCGCTTCCAAAATTCCTAAACCCGCGGTTCCAACACTACACCGGACTTAACCCTAGGCTCCCGGACTTAACCCTAGACTCCACAGAAGACCTTCATCGACACCGCCTCGTCTTCGATCAACGACACCGCCGCGTCTTCGATCAAAGACACCGTTGCATCTTCGATCAACGACACCCCCTCAACTCCACAGAAGACCTTCATTCGGGACATCTCCGCCGCTTCAACGACACCGCCGCGTCTTCAACCACCCCTCCCCTTCTCAACCGACGTTCGGGAGATCTCCGCCGCTTCGCTTCCT
>NW_027429235.1:0-17718 GCF_044706935.1 Curcuma longa | reverse complement strand
AAATAAACTAATAGTAAAACATGCAAAATGTTAAAGTCGTTCGTTCGTTCCATCACGACACTACCACACACATCTCGCTTCTGCCTTGTCCTGCTGCCCCATTGCTTAATGCCTTTGATATGGATCTGCAACATGAGAAGGAAACTATAAGCACAAAGCTTAGTAAGCTCCCTTTCCTACTCACCAAAACCAAGCGTCGATTCATGCATGACATTTATATTCATATCTTATGAATTCACATAAGCATAAAGCACATTAGCGTATAGATCATTAGCACACATGCATTCCTTATTCATAACATTGAACTTCTTATGTGCATAAATCATGAAATGCTTTTGAAATCTTACTATCATAGTAGATAAAAATAATCATCATCTTTGTTCTTTGGGGTCCCCCGGCTTGTACCCATTCATCTCTTTGCGCGCATTTCCAAGCAAGCTAAGCTAATCCTTCAATTAATTATCCATTAATTATTTAAATCTCAATACTTTAATTAATTATTAATCAATTATTTAGCTTAACCCTTAAATATATACTAATTAATTACTAAACTTATTAAGGCAATGAACTATTAGTTATTACAAACAAATTACTAATCAAACTATTAATTACTGATTAAATCATAATTATTTACTAATTGCTAATTCGTAAACTTGATTAATCAGATACTAAGTATTAAGCTGATTAACCTAATGAAGTACTAATTAGTATGCAATTAACTTAATTAAACTAGATAAATCATTAAGTAAGCCCTTAATTAGTCAACCTAACCATAATTAATCAAATCTGATTACCATTTAAGTTAATCCACTAATACTCTTAATTAATCAACTTGATTTTAATTAATTACTCTAATTAAAACCCTTTAATTAATCACTTACCGTATTTAATTAACCTAGTTAATTAAAAACTCTGCTTCGTCTTCTCCGCGCGGACAGGGCAGCAGATCACGGGCGGGGGCGCGGCTGGGCACCGGCGGAGGCCGTCGGCGGTGGACAACGGCGCGGGCGGTGGCTTCGACAGAGGAGAGGGCAAAGCAGCAGGGCGATCGGGCGTTGCTTCCTTCTTCTCCAGCTAAGGAAAGCAGCGGCAGTGGCGTCGGCGGAGGGAGGGACGCGACGGCTTCGAGCAGTGTAGCTGGGCGAAAACGGAGAGGAGGCGGCGGCGGCGGCGGCGGCGGCTCCGCTTCTCTTCACGCAGCGCCGGGGATGACGCTGGTCCTCTCCACACGAGCCGGCGACGGCGGTCGGGCGCGTAGAGGAGCTCGGTGGCGGCGGCGTAGAACAGAGGAAGGGAGGAGAAGTGGAAGAAAAGAGGCGACTAGGGTTTCCTTTTAAAGCCTCTTCCGTTCCGACTCTTTCGCCGGCGGAACCGGGCGCGGCGGACGCAGTCCGCGCGGGCGGACGCGGCTGCAGGGAGGAGGCGGCGAGCGAAAAATAAAAAGGAAAGTGCGCGGTACTCCTAACTCGGCCGGAAGAAATCCCGATTAAACCGGGTCTAATTTCCTAAACCGAACCCGATTAAATTTTGGTTCGCTTGGTTCGGCCATCAAACGACTTCCAAATTGATCCAAACAAATTCTGTTGGATTCGTCTTGTAAGACGAATCTTTTCACCTATTTTATTTTATCAAACTCCCTTTCGGCAGGAACCAAACCAACTTGGTTCAGTTTGGTTCAATCTGGGTTCATTTGATTCCCTAATCGAACTGTCTCTGATTTGGTCAAAACCGGTCTTGTTGGATTCGTCTTAGCGACGAATTCTTTTCTTTCTATTTTATTCTATCAAACTCCTTTCTATCATTTAACTAAAAGAACTTTTTATTAAAATATTAAATCTAATTAAAATTCCTAAAAATAGGGAGAAATAATCCGGGTGTTACACCTTATCACAGTTGAGAAGTATATATGTTCTTGTTGCATAATATTCTTTTGGATTTAACCATCTACTAATAAATGCATCCATTATCTTACCAATAAACTTAAAAATAGAAAGCATCTCTAGGTCTATCGGTTGAGCATCATTAAAATTTTGAGGACACTTGCGATGTCTGCTTTTCACATGATCAACAACATAATATGAGTAGAAATACGATGCTTCTCAACTAGATAAATATTATGCTTTGTTACAAATATTATTCTTTAATTTTCTCAAAAATTATTCAAATGAATACATTCATCTGTATTGCACAAGACCAGTTAGTCGTGTCTCATAAGATAAATGAACTAGTAGATGTTCCATTGAATCCAAAAAATTAGGTGGAAATATACGCTCAAGTTTATAGAGACTAAATAGAATTTCAATTTCCAACCAAATCATTTCTGTTGTCATAATAACCAAATTATTTTTGCTGTCATAATAACTCTCAATGTCAAATTTCTAAAAAAGGACTCAATTTTATAAGTGCTCGTCAAATATTATTAAGAAGTAGATAATGAAAGACGATTGGAATAAGCCTTTGCATAAACACGTGACAGTCATGACTCTTCATTTCAAATATTTTTAATTTGTTCAACAAAATAATATGAGTAAAAATACGATGCTTCTTCAACTAGATAAATATTATGCTTTGTTACAAACATTATTCTTTAATTTTCTCAAAAATTATTCAAATGGATATATTCATCTGTATTGCACACAGGGGCAGAGCTACAGGGGGGCGCCTGGGGGCGGTCGCCCCCTGCCCAGCGAGGGCGAGGTCGAGGTAGGAGGCGATGAGCCCCCGGAGCGTCCATCGGTGGTGGATCGCCCGCACGCCTACATCGGCATCCAGATTCTCTGCGACGAGGATCAACAGCTCCGTCGAACAGATCGAGGTCGCTACTTCCCTTGTTTCGTTGCAACACTAGAAATTTCGTATGAGAGAGAAGTCGCAAGCAGAGGCGGCGAAAAACGGCCATGTGAGTGGACACGCATCGTTCTTCTAAATTCTATTGCACAAGACCAGTTAGTCGTGCCTCATAAGATAAATGAACTAGTCGATGTTCTATTGAATCCAAAAAACTAGGTGAGAATATACGTTCAAGTTTATGGAGACTAAGTAGAATTTCAATTTCCAACCAAATCATTTCCGTTGTCATAATAACCAAATTATTTCCGCTGTCATAATAACTCTCAATGTCAAATTTCTAAAAAAGGACTCAATTTTATAAGTGCTCGTCAAATATGATTAAGAAGTAGATAATGAAAGACGATTGGAATAAACCTTTGCATGAACACGTGATAGTCATGACTCTTCATTTCAAACATTTTTAATTTGTTCATATCCACGCATCAAGCCATATTCGAGGCATACCCATCAGGGAATTTTATTTCTTTCAACTAACTACATAATATCTGCTTACTTTCTTTGCCCAATGTATAGCAAGCCTTTGGGAATTTATCAGTTGTTTCATTTTGATGCAACTCAGGTCTATTAACTAATTATTTCAATTTCTCATGTGATTTTATCGTATTTTTAGTTTTTCCCATAATATTCATCACAGTATTGAAAATATTATCAAAAAAATTCTTCTCTATATGCATTATATCTAAATTATGTCGAATGAGTAGATATTTTCAATATGACAACTCCCAAAATATGTTCCATTTCTTCCAACCACACTTGAAAACCCTAGCAATATATCTATTTAAATCATTAGAACCCATCTGATTTACTGATACAAATCCATAGTTGTCTATTTTCTGAAGGACTTCCTCTCCTGACTTGATTATGGTAGATTGTTTTCTTACCATTGCATTCTTTATGAACTCTTTCTTATTTTGCCTGAAAGGTTGCTCTTTGATAAAAATTTTAGTGATTATCAAACCAAGATATTTTTCCACTGCAAGGTAATGAAAATGCATCTGACTCTAAATACATAAGATAAAAATGATGAACTTGAATGCAACATAATTATCATCGTCTTTGTGGTGTCCTTGTAATATGGTAATCTTGCGAAGAAGTAGTAGGCACGGATCTTCTATAGGGATTTGGGCGACGTCACCGTACTCTCCTCAGTAATGGGTAGCAGGGAGATCTCGAATTATCTAATCCTACGGGAACCAGACCCTATATATAACAATGAATCTGATTCCATTATCAACCCATCATTAATAACAGAACGAGTTAATAGATTCTACACATATAAACTCACTTTCAATAATACAAATCACAGTTAATCTTAATTAGATCACCTAATGGGTTTGTTCCATAATGACATAAATCTGCATATTACAAACAACATATAAACTCACCAAATAGTGAGATAAAATTCAACATCACATCCCTCGAATGCACTGATCCCTTCAGTTCTCTTCCTATGTTATCCTTCTCCCTTTGCTTACGTTGTGTCACTGATAATCTTCTGCCAAGTTTTTCATCCCTTGAATGCATTGAGCCCTTGACTCTCTTCCTGTGCCATTATTTTCACTCCACTTGTGTACCATGTTTTCCAAGAATAGCTACCTCTAATGCTCCTTATTTTACAATTATTGGGTGTCTCATACCATTCTTTTTCAATCTTCCATGAATCTTGAATTATCATGTATGTCATGTGTGTATCGCCAAGTCTAGTCAAATACACAAATTAAGCACAAAAAAATATAACCTAAATCTTTTGTTCAAATATCAAAACTCAATCTCACCAGGCCACTTAGGAACCAACCAATAGTTCCAACATTATCATATGGTGACAAACTCCTTTGTGTATTCTTCAACTTCAGCCAACTAATAAAGCTTGAGGTAAGTGTCTTATGAATAGTTCTCCGGTAAGAAATCCTTGAGTTCTTTCTTCATTTGATCCCATTTATTTATATTTCTTCTCATTGGCTTGCCTTCACGAGCTCTTTGATGTTTAAGATGTTTTCACTAAATAAAATTACGTTTAATAAGTTTGCCCCAGCAAATTTTACCCTTCATGAGCTCTATGTAATTAACCTCTGTTGGGTTGCAAAGGTGCAAACATAGTCTCACATCTATAACACATGTAAAAGATCATGGGTTTAAAAGGATGGAAGATATCTCCATTGGAATGAGGCCTTTTGGGGAGAGCCCAAGAACAAAACCATGAGGGCTTAGGCCCAAAGTGGACAATATCATGCTATTGTGGAGATACAGACATCCTTGGGGACCCAACAATTGGTATCAGAGCGAGGCCGCTCTTCACCGGACTAACCGCCGGATGAGCCATGATCCGGATCTAACCATGTGGGTTGAACCTTAAAAACAAAGGAAGTAGGGGCTCCCGTGTTTGAATCAAGAGGACCAGACGCCGGGCAGGAAGTCCTAGTAGGTCGGGTAGACCGAGGGGCATGAAGTCCTGGTTGCGGCTGGGCAGGAAGTCCTAGTAGGTCGGGTAGACCGAGGGGCATGAAGTCCTGGTTGCGGCTGGGCAGGAAGTCCTAGTAGGTCGGGTAGACCGAGGGGCATGAAGTCCTGGTTGCGGCTGGGCAAGAAGTCCTAGTAGGTCAGGGTGGACCGAGGGGCAGGAAGTCCTGGTTGCGGCTGGGCAGGAAGTCCTGGTGAGTCGAGGATTCAGACATCAAACGGAGGCTTTCCGTTTGAAGGGGGCCTGTGGTCCTTTGTTTGAGGGGGGGGGGATTGTTGGGTTGCAAAGGTACAAACATAGTCCCACATCTATAACACATGTAAAAGATCATGAGTTTAAAAGGATGGAAGATATCTCCATTGGAATGAGGCCTTTTGGGGAGAGCCCAAGAACAAAACCATGAAGGCTTAGGCCCAAAGTGGACAATATCATGCTATTGTAGAGATACAGACATCCTTGGGGACCCAACAACCTCGTCATCTTCAACACTTTAATCTTAATTCTCAAAAACGATATGAGAAACAGCATGACTAAAGGTCCCTATGCATGCAAAGACTATTAGAGAATCTCAGCTTGTCTTCTTAGCGTCGTCAATCATCTCTACATCACACAAATCACATTCATGAGCCACAAGAAGTTTAGAGTAGTGAGGGCCACAACACCTAGCCATCCTGTTCCTTCCTGTTTGAGATTGCCTTTTTTCGGATGAGTCGTCCGACACCTGACTAGCAGGTTGATGGTTATAGTGGTACCCACAAACAGTGAAGGAAAAGGACGATGGGCTCTGATGTAAGTGTGAACGCTGAGCTGCACAAAGAGAGACGAGAATGAGAACAGAGGTTAGGAGTGTCCTGGCTCAGCTGCTCGGACGCTCAAGTTAGATCCTGGTCCGGAGATGGAGAAGAAATGCGGGAATGTAGAGAGAAGTATGTTTTTTGATTTTGTGCGCGTACCTGCATTCTGCGAGAGGTGGGGGAGTTATATAGATTTACGAAAGAGAAAGATGTCTTATCTTAGTTAAGAAGAATATTCTATCAGTAAAGATCTTGTCAGAGGAGAATATCCCGAGCCGAGGTCAGTTGAGACAAGCCTTGAGGTTGAGACGGGGTTTGATATGGCTGAGAGCAGACTCGGTGAGGCGACTTGGACTCAGAGCTCAGAGTCAGGTGTCGAATCAGAGTTGAGCTTTGAGAGAGGTTGGGTGTGGGATCCCAAACTGACCTGGATGTCGAGTCGGATATTGGATCCCGATCTGCACCAGTTGCTGAGTCGGGACTTGACCATCTTTCCAGTGTTAGGAGCTTGAGCACGAAATGAAGTCGGAGCGTGAGATCAAACCAGTCAGCTCTGGACTTCTGTCCAACGTGTCATCTCATCGAATTAGATCTTGACCTTCTGGATCAAGTTATACCAACCCCTTGCACATCCCAACCTAGACTTCCACAAAATTAAGAAGAGATGCATAATTAAGTTAATATCCATTTTAAAAATGTCTGAGATATCCATAACTTATTTCACCAGCCATTGTCCATAACGGAGACCATCCACAATAGACACAACATTTTATTTGATAAATGATGATACTGAACCTATGGCTATGAATTGGCCCTCAAAGCACCATCGTTTATTTCCAGAATTTCTCCTATCACCACGCTCAAGGCTGAATCATGGCTGACAATATCCCGATGAGAAATATTTGGCAACTTGATGAACTTGAGGTCCTGCTCCGGCAAACTAGACCATTCCGATTCGATCGCCAATAAACTCACCAGATTCACTGTGCCGTCGCCGTCTCCGTATACAATCTCCGGGAACTCATCGAATCCTCCATCGCCATACACGAACACCTCAGCAGTTGCCACCCCTGTTCCGGCGATACAAGTAACAGGGACCAGCGGCGGATTAAGCTCCTGCAACAGCGGCAAGATTCTACTTTGGTAAGGTCCAACACCTTCACTGAATCCAACTCCCTCGAGGAACGCAGTCATTCTCGTAGCGGAGTAGTTTCCATGATTGGTGACGACGATCGGGGCTTCTCCGAACGCTCTCGGAGATGGCAGAAGCCACAGGTTGCTCTCCCAGCTCTGGCTCTCCGGCCGCATCAGTAGGTTGTCGACGAAGGGAAGGCCGTGATTCGTCCCCGTCGCGAAGACGAACATCTCGAGGACGCTGCCGCCCCACGGCGCGGCGAGCGGCACAAAGTGCTTGACGAATCTCTTCCGCCACGCAGCGGGGTGGCGGTCGAGCAGCTGGAGCGCGAGCAACCCGCCGAAGCTGTGGGTGAGGATGATCACCGGCTTGCCGCCGTTCGAGGTGCTCGCGTTTTCCACCAGCTCAGCGAAGTCGCGGAGGAAGCGAGAGCCGACTCGGGAGGGGTGGCCAGAGGAGGCCAGGCCGTGCCGGAAATCGTACGGGGCGCCGAAGAGAGTCTCGCCTTCGACGTAGCCGATGGCTTCCAGGCGTTCGACCAACGGTGCCATGTAGGAGGACCAGTCATCCCTGTCGAGAAAACGATGGAGATCAAACCAAAATCAGTCAGAAAAAACAGGGCAAACAAAATAAATCAATCAATCAAAGATTGGATTGGGCTGGACTTGTGATCTGGGTCAGTGTAACGAAATCCCATGGTGGAACCGAAGAAGGGGATCCGAGTGCGGACGCCGGGAGCATTGCTGTAGTCGTCGGCTTCGGGGTCGTAAAAGAGCCTCATTCGCTCGGCGAAGCAGATCTGCGACTGCGTGTCGAGGAGGGCGGAGCGATCGATCCAGAGCCTGAACCAGCCGTGGTCTCGCGGTCGGCAGGCGGCCACCGTTGGCTCGTACGCTGCCGTCAGACTAGCCTCGATCTGGCTGCCTCCAAGACCAGGAACGAGGATGATAGGGTGGAGGTCGCCGGCGAGGACAGGTAGGCATCGGTCCGGCGAGAGGAGGAGGCAGAGCAGCAAAAAGTACAGGCATGGAACTTTCATTCTGCTCCTCCTTTTCTAGATCTTGTCTTCAGAATTCCAGTGAACGATGCAAATCGCTGGCTGATGAAATCACAGCGCGATCATGTTCTTCGTCTTATCATGAATTATTGCTACAGCAGAATTTAACGGGTTGATTGAAGAGTCATTTTCTTCACGAAAATGTCAAAGGACAAGCAATGATTGTTTTCCCACAAGATTTCGGAGAGTAATAATGGTTGACAATAAAAAGACAAAAAAAACCCTACGCCAATTTACTAAAAATGGCATTTAAATAAAATTCTGAAATCTCAAAGAATGCACGACAGTTTATTATTTTTCAAATGGCACATTTATTTCTGATAATACCTTTCTGCCAATAGCTTACTCAAGTATCCGAATCATAATTAAAAAAAATGTTTATTTGATTGCAATGTATGTAATCTTGACATACCTTCTCTCAGCTCATGAAAAATAATTCTTGTTTCTATCGACTCGTGGAAAGCAAAATTTTTGAGAAATTGAAACCCTACGCATAAGTCTTCTTGTTTCCCTCTCAACTCATAAAAAGTGTTTGGGTTTTTTCCGAAACTCACCTCCCATTTTAAGGTTTAGTTTGACCTTTTCATCCTTTATGCCGATGTTGATCATCTCGCTCTTACCCTTTCTTGGATAGTTGACCTAGTATTGTAAATTGCATTCTTATTGTAGAATGGCACAAGAATACAATTCAACCTCTCCATTACATATCTCCAAGGTATGTTTTAGATTTCTACCATAGTCAATTTTAAAGTCTCCATCTCTTTCACATGTTAACTTGTATTCTTTTGATTTTGTAATAATTTGTATTGTTTCTAACAATCACATTGTTTGGTCAAACTCTATAAATCTATTAATAAGTTTTTATCAAAATTCATTGATGGATATAGAGTATTATCAATGTTAAAATCTTGTAATCACACTTTGTGCATTTGCAAATTTTTAGACTGTCCCCTTATGAGAATTCATTTTTTTCATTATATTAATTTATATGTTTCAAAATTACAGACATCAATTGATGTTTGTCAAAAACTCTAATGGACTAGTGTTTTAGGTTACTTAAATATTTTTTTTGCGGCCCAACAAGTAAAGAAAAGCAACGTGGTTTTGCTCGTTTATATGATAGCCACAAACTGATCATTAAATAGTCTCTTTTTTATTTTTATTTTTTGACATACAAGATCTTCAGTAAATTTGAGGATTATTGGTGAATATATTTTAAAGTTGGGATTCAACATCTCAAACTTTTAGATTTTCAGATGTTCCAATTGCTTTCACTAGAAGAGATTGTCTGTATTATTTGGTATTGTAGATAGTAGTGCTTCAATTCTTATGAATTCAACAATACATCGAATGACCTTTTTGTTGCTCATTTTTTTAAAAATAGAACTTACTAGATCAAGAATTAAGGAGTTGCTTAAAATATATTCTCATAAAGTTGAAGTAGATAATGATATTTTAGTATTTTATGAATTATACATTTTGTATATATTTGTTTGTATGTTATTTTCTTCTAGTACATATAAGATTTCCATAGGTTTTATAGATATTATAGATGATTTTGATAATCTAGGTAGATTCAATTGGATTGAAGTAATAGATCAATTTATTTCTCCATAATTACCTACCATTGGACACTTTCTTCATCAACTAAGATATATCAAACGACCATCTCACTTCCTTAACTAAAGAGATTTGCGAGTATTTTGGCTATAAGTTGCCTTTTGATGGTCAATTTGATTTTTTTATATGGACGATATTAGAATGTATGTAATACTTTGCATATAAAGCAGACATAATTTTTAGAGCATGCCCCAATTCAGGCACCATATAATACCGAAGGAGCACAAATAAATAAATAAATAAAGGACTAATTCACATATTAGTAAGGTGAGGGCCTTGTTAGACCAAGTCTCACTTGAAGAGGTAAATATCAAGATTGTCAATTAACTTTCTTTCATTTTCAATTTCTAAATATTTTTTTTATTTTTATAGGTTTTTGTTGAACTAGTCCCTATCCCTTATGAAAATACATTGGTTGAGAACCTTTCTTACCTCGATGATTTTCCACATCCATTAGAGACATCATCATTACATGCTATAGAGCAATATACCCTAGTAATAGTGAATGTTCTAACTGCATTGTTCATCAAAACTGAATCAAGGAGCTAACTGCATTGTTGAACTAGTCTCTACCCTTTATAAAAATACATTGATCGAGAACCTTCCTTACTTCGATGATTTTCCACATCCATTAGAGGCATTACCATTACATGCTATAGAGAAATATACCTTAGTAATAGTGAATGTTCTAACTACATTGTTCATCAAAATTGAATCAATGAGCTAACAATGGAGAACATTCAGTTAAATGAAAGAGTGAAAGAATTACTTAAAATTATAAAAAATCAAGGCATCCAGACCGAATCAAGCACTCTATAATGGACCTCATCTTGCACCAGTTGCTTTTAGAACTAGGACTACGAGAGGGCGTGACCAAAGTCGTTATGATTATAGGGATAAATATCAAGGTGTGGGCCTTGTTAAACCAAGTCTCACCTGAAAAGCTAAGGTAAATATCAAGGTTGTCACTTAATTTTCTTTCATTTTCAATTTTTAAATATTTTTTCTATTTTGATAGGTTATTATTGAACTAGTCCCTATCTCTTTTGAAAATACATTGGTTTAGAACCTTTCTTATCTCGATGATTCTCCACATCTATTATAGATATCAACATTACATGCTATAGAAGCAATATACCCAAGTAATAGTGAATGCCCTAACTGAATTGTTCATCAAAATCGAATCAAGGAGCTAATAATGGAGAGCATCCATCTAAATGAAAGAATGAAAAAATTACTTAAAATTATAGAAAATCAAGGTGTTCAAGCTGAATTAAGCGACCCTATAGTGGATCATCATCCCGATCCAGTTGCTTCTAGAACTAGAACTAGGAGAGAACGTGACCAAAGTCTCTATGATTACAGGAATACACCTATTGATAGTCCTATGTGGCTCAAACTAGTATCTTAGAGGAAGAAGAGTAAGACATAAATCTATGAGCCTTCTGAGAACATCACAGGACAAGGAGTACAATTGGTTGAGGTATCAGAAAGTAATCTTAAAATAATATAAAAGAAGTAAAAGCTATTTGGACAAGGGAAGGGGAAAAGTAAAAATTGATATGGATGATTTGCAAGAAGAGAGAGATACTATCTCAATTTTTATTGACAATTTTGAAGAAGAGGTTGATAAGGAGGTAGCAAGGATTGCTAAACTTAACAAAATAAAATTGAAAGCCATTGATGTAAGTCCACATTTACACATCAATTAGTTTGAATATTTTGATTTCAATTACTAATTATATGTGTTTTTCTTTATGATAGTATATCAAGAAACAATTTAAGACTCTCAAAAAGAAAAAAAAAGATGAAGATGTTGCCTACTTGTTGTATGCATTGGAAAAATTGAAGTATGGTAGTTTCAACCCCTCATTAGATAGTTATTTAATTCTGTTATAAGTTTAATAATTCACAATTGATTTTCCTTGCAATTCTACTACAAAATTTGTTTGAGAAGTTGCGTCTTTTTCTTTAACTATGACTTCCTTCTTTTCTAGTATAAATGGTACTGTTTTTATAATTGGAGAGTTAATTGATACCTATTATTTGATTCTTTAGGGAGACTTCTTCATCTAGTAGGCCATACAATAGGCTTGTATATTGTTTATCTCAAATCACTGTAAGGAATTAAAATTATCTGGTAATTTATCATGATTGAATATATTATATTAATTGGTTAATTATGTCTCTCTTTGCACAATTATAGCAAGCATCAAAATATTTGTGGAAGATTGTCTTAATACACGTCATAAAAACAGATATGGAATAGGGAGGGCTTAGGTATATTTTTATAAATATTATTAGTGATAGAATGCACTTTCACTTGTTATCTATTGATACAAAAGCAATGACATTCAACCATTACAATTCTCTTGTATATAATGGTAATTTAACATCTAATTTTGAAGTAGTGGCGAGTATACAATATTCATGTTTATATTAGTATTGCAGCATAAATCAATGGTTATGTTAGTTTTTCCATTTTATTCTTATAGGTATCAGAATTTAAAGAATATCCTTGTAAGAAACTTACTACTATTCATCCTTATTTAGAATATTGTCACCCCATTGACAATTGGGTCTTTGTCATAGTTGATTGTCCCCAACAAAAAGTCATTTAAGAAAAAGAAAAATAGTATTAATGTGCAATTTTGACAGATATTATGTTAAAGCCCATATACATATTAGGGTTAAGGCCCATATTAACCCCAGTTATCTATATATAGTTGTATGTAACTATTGGATGTTATATTCCAAATCCTATTTTCGTCACATGGTATCAGAGCCTTTCTAAAACCCTAATTTTTTCTTTTCTCTTTTCCCGATCGCCGCTCGTCGATCGCGCGACTCGAGCTTGCCGCGCCTCACGCGCGCCTCATCTCCGCGCCACATCTTCCTTTCTCCCAACGCTCTTCTCTTGTTCTCATTCTCGTTCGATTCTCGTCGTCTGAGTCGCCACACCGTCGCCGTCGATTGTTTCTTTTTTTCACCAGCAACGCCGTCTCCTTTCCCCAAGTTTGCCCGAGCACCGCTTCTCCGCCTCGACGACACCTCGGCCGCGCCAACCACCGCTAAGCCCGACGTCCACCGAGAGTAGCCGCACGCCGCGAGTGCAGCCGACCATCAGTTTTCCCGGCGCCGCTCTCCGCTCCAACAGAGCACCTCGCGTCCACTCTGCCGGCCGTCCTTCTGGTTCTCGCGTGCTTGTCTCTCCAACCCTTCTGAGGCGTCCTTGAGTTTGCTTGGACCGCCCCGCCGCCGCCTGCCGCTTGGAGACGCCACCAGACCGCCACAATCTGTGATCTTCTCTGCTCGTCCCAACGGAGAAGAAAGGGGGCTGTCCTTTTGAGGCGTCCTTGAGTTTGCTTGGACCGCCTGCCGCCTGCCGCTTGGAGAGGCGTCCTTTTGCTGCTGAGGCGTTCTGTGATCTTCTTTTGTTGCCTCGATTGGAGGCACATTAGATTTTTCTTTCAGCAGTTTCTCCTTCTCGAGCAGCTCCTTAGCCCCTCCGCCGCAGCCCGCTCGACCTCTGAGTTCCTCCATTGCAGCCGCTCCTCTACTGCCATTTTGGTCAGAATTTCTCAACATGTCTTCAATAAATGCAATAATTATTAATATCACCTTAGATGGTCAGAATTATCCAGAGTGGGCTTTCTGTGTAGAGACTGCATTAAGGGGTTATGGTTTACTTTTTCACTTAAATGAATCTCCACCTGTGCTTAAGAATGATGGTAGTAATGCTGCTGCAATAACAGAATGGCATATTAATGATGGAAAAGTGATGGCTGCCATGGTCAATAGTACTAAACAATCCATGATTATGAGTCTTTCTAAGTTCAAAACGGCTAAGGACATATGGAACAACTTGAAGAAGCGCTATGTTCAGGATAGTGGTGCTCTTTTACATAATCTCATGCAGCAAACTCATGAAATTATGCAGAATGATATGTCCATTGATGAGTACTACTCTGCTTTTGATCGTTTGATGGGATCACTGATTTCCATGATACCAGAGTGTACAACTGTTCCTTGTCCAACACACAAGTTTATTGAAAAGTTTTTCACTTACAGATTTGTTATGGGAGTTCGGGCTGAATATGATTCTATTCGTACACGATTACTTCACAATTCTTCTGATCTCACTATGGCACAGGCATTGTCTGATTTACTTGCAGAAGAAACACGTCTCAAGTCTATGTCTTCTTCTGCATTTGTCTCTCATAGTGTGTTGGCTGCTTCTCAAAGGATCAGTGCACCAAAAAGCTTCTCTTCAGAGCCCTGTAAGCATTGTGGCAAGACTGGTCATCTTCCAGAGAATTGTTTTTCTATTCATCCAGAGAAGTTGGTTGACTATCGTGCACGTCGTGCTGCCCGTGGTACTGCCCGTGGTGCTCGTGGTCGTGGTACTGGTTCCACTCCTGGAGGTTCAGTGTCTATTGCTGCTGCTTCACCTGTTACTGCTCCTTCGTCGTCTTGGGTACTTGATTCAGGGGCTTCTTTTCATGTGACATCTGATCAGTCCCAGTTGGTCGCTTGCAAGCCGGTCACTGATGGAGCTTCTATTCGGACAGCTGATGGTACATCTTGTCATATCACTCACCAGGGTTCACTTTGCAATCCTTATTTTTCTGTACCAAATGTTTCTTTAGTACCTCAGTTATCCATGAATCTTCTTTCGGTTGGTCAAGTTACCGACCAAAATTGTTTTGTTGGATTTGATGACTCATCTTGTTTTATTCAGGACCGTCGAAGCGGGAAAGTGATTGGGACTGGCCATCGCCGTAAAGGTGTTCCTAGCCTTTACATCCTAGATACTTTGCGTCTTCCTTCTTCCATTGAAACTTCTGCTCGTGTGTCATCCGCTACATCGGGTTCTGTTTGTTCTTCCTTCGCCCAGTGGCATCATCGTCTTGGTCATCTTTGTGGGTCTCGACTGTCCACATTAATAAATAAAGGTTGTTTAGGTCATACAACTATTGAGTCTGATTTTCATTGTAAGGGTTGCAAACTTGGAAAACAAATACAACTACCATATTCATCTAGTATTTCTCATTCTGCTAGACATTTTGATCTTATTCATTCTGATGTATGGGGTCCTGCACCTTTTCCTACAAAGGGTGGTCACAAATATTATGTCATTTTTATTGATGATCATTCTCGATATACATGGGTTTATTTTATGAAACATCGCTCTCAGTTGTGTTCTATTTATCAGTCTTTTGTCCGCATGGTTCACACACAATTTTCTACTCCTATTAGAGTTTTTCGCTCTGACTCTGGGGGAGAGTATTTGTCTGATGTTTTTCGTCAATTTTTGTCATCTGAGGGCACTCTTGCTCAGCTCTCTTGTCCTGGCGCTCATGCTCAGAATGGTGTTGCTGAACGCAAACATCGTCATATTATAGAGACTGCCCGCACACTTTTGATTTCATCTTTTGTGCCTTCTCATTTTTGGGGTGAAGCTGTTTCTACTGCTGTCTATCTCATAAATAGACAACCCTCATCCAAACTGTCTGGAAAATGTCCTGGTGAAGTTCTTTTTGGTACTTCTCCCAGTTATGATCATCTCCGAGTTTTTGGATCTACTTGTTATGTTTTGCTTGCACCTCGTGAGCGAACTAAGTTGACTGCACAATCTGTTGAATGTGTTTTTCTAGGATATAGTCCTGAACATAAAGGTTATCGGTGTTATGATCCTTTTTCTCGTCGCATACGTATCTCTCGCGATGTGACCTTTGTTGAGGATCGTCCTTTCTTTTATAACCCCTCTACTCGACCCTCATATTCTCCCACAGAATCCACATCGTTCCTGTGTCTACCTCCTATCTCATCCTCTGATGATGTCACTACTCCTTCTCATCATATTACCCCTATTCCTGCTCCTTCTATTTCCATCACTCCACCTTCACAGGGGACTACATCTTCCTCCTGTACCACCTCCATTTCATCCTAAACCACCTATCACACGTGTATTCCATCGTCGTCCCACAAATCTCACAGTGTCTCCATCTGGTTCTACCACCACGGCCAGTCCTGATATACCTGCTGTTGATGTTTCTAATGATATTGATGAGTCTCATACTGTTCCTGATGAGTTACAGGTTGGTCCAAGATATAATTTAAGAGATCGTGCTACTATTGGTCCCGCTGCCAAGTATGGTTTTACATGTGTGAGTGTCGAGCCATCCACTTACCAAGAAGCTTCTAATATTCCGGAATGGCAACTTGCTATGTCTGAGGAGCTTGCTGCTCTTGATCGTACAGGCACTTGGGATATTGTTCCACTACCATCACATGCAGTGCCAATTACATCTAAATGGGTATTCAAAATTAAGACCAAGTCTGATGGTTCTATCGAGAGATACAAAGCTCGTCTTGTTGCTAGAGGTTTTCAGCAAACTCAAGGTCGAGATTATGATGAGACATTTGCACCAGTTGCTCATATGACTACCGTTCGTACTCTTATTGCCGTGGCTGCTACTTCTTCTTGGACCATCTCTCAAATGGATGTTAAGAATGCTTTTCTTCATGGTGATTTGCATGAAGAAGTTTATATGCAACCACCCCCAGGTGTTGATGCTCCTCCTGGTCATGTTTGTCGCCTTCGTCGTGCTCTATATGGTCTTAAACAGGCTCCTCGTGCTTGGTTTGAGCGCTTTGTATCTGTGATACAAGCTGCTGGGTTTTTACCTAGTGATCATGACCCTGCTCTATTTATTCATCTCTCTCCACGTGGACGCACTTTGCTTCTTCTATATGTTGATGATATGTTGATTACTGGAGACGATGTGGAACACATTTCTTGTGTGAAGAAGCAACTTAGTGAGCAATTTCAAATGTCTGATTTGGGTCCACTCAGTTATTTCTTAGGGATTGAGGTATTACATTCGGCAGATGGCTACTACCTTTCTCAGTCCAAATACATACAAGACCTTATTCATAGTTCTGGCATTACAGATAGTCGAACAGCTGCGACACCTATGGATCTTCATTTACAACTTCGTTCTACTGATGGTACACCTCTTGAGGATCCGTCTAGATATCGGCGTATTGTAGGCAGCCTTGTCTATCTCACTGTTACCAGACCTGATATTGCTCATGCAGTTCATATTCTGAGTCAGTTTGTGAGTGCTCCTACTTCCATTCATTTTGGACATTTGCTTCGTGTACTACGGTACTTAAGGGGGACATCTTCTCAGTGTTTGTTCTATGCTCGTGATAGTCCACTTCAGCTTCATGCTTACTCAGACTCCACCTGGGCAAGTGACCCAACAGATCGTCGTTCTGTCACAGGTTATTGCATTTTTCTTGGTTCTTCTCCTCTTGCATGGAAGTCTAAAAAGCAGGTGGCTGTATCTCGTTCTAGTACAGAAGCAGAACTTCGAGCACTTGCCACTACCACTTCAGAGATAATATGGCTTCGATGGTTATTAGCAGATTTTGGTATTTCTTGTAATGCTCCTACACCTCTTCTGTGTGACAATACTGGAGCCATACAGATTGCCAATGATCCTGTGAAGCATGAACTTACAAAGCATATTGGTGTTGATGCTTTCTTTACTCGGTCTCATTGTCATCAGAAAACAATTGCTCTTCAGTATGTGCCCTCAGAACTACAAGTGGCAGATTTTTTCACTAAAGCACAAACTCGAGAGCAACATCGGCTTCATCTACTCAAACTCAATGTTTCAGAACCTCCACTTCCACCTTGAGTTTGAAGGGGGGTGTTAAAGCCCATATACATATTAGGGTTAAGGCCCATATACCCCAGTTATCTATATATAGTTGTATGTACCTATTGGAT
>NW_027429234.1:0-2327 GCF_044706935.1 Curcuma longa | reverse complement strand
AAACTTTTCAAAATTACTATAAATACCAAAACCTCTAAAAATTACTAAAAATAAAAATTATCAAAATTAATAATAAAAATCTTTGGATGCTCCTGCATCATTATTTATAAGTGTTATGTATGAATTTATTTATAATGAATTGTTACAGGAATCATTTTACTTTCAGGCCAAACAAAATACAATGTATCTATTGGCACTTTGGTGTTGTTCTTTGAAAATGATCATTCAAAATCATTACCATAGTGTTCTAATTTCTTTAACATAGTGGTGTTGATATATGGAAACCAACAGCAATGTGTTGTCATTTCTTGCATACCTTTGGTGTTAGCCCCAGGGTGTAACACAGACGGTGGGTGCATGGTATTGATAGCGTAATGGTCAGGGATCGATTCCACGAGGTGATGACCTAGGATCGATCTTGCCATGTGCTTAACACCTGTGTATCTGAATGAACCTCCCTCTATATCTGCAGGGTTGGCTCTAGGGGTTGTTGAGGTAACGGATCTACCTTTTTTTGAATACTTTTGGTTCTGGTATATAGAAAACATCACCACTATGATATGATCTTTGAACAACATCATCACATAGGTTACACAGGTTTTGATATTTGAATAACAGTATTACACAATTTCTGATCTTTGAAAATCAACACCATGGTGTTGTTATTTCTCTAAAACATTGGTGTTGATCTTTAAAATCAACACCACGATGGTCATGATTATTCTAAACTAGCACCATTGTGTTATGATTTCACCAACACAATAGTGCTAGTCTTTGAACAACACCACCAAACAAGTTCTGAATTCTCAAAATAGCACTATATTTTGCAATTTCTCCTATACATTAAGTGATGCTCTTTAAAGTCAACACCAATGTTTTCAAATTTCTCCTATACATCGGTGTTGTTCTTTAAAATCTACACCAATGTTTTCTAATTTCTTCTATACATTAGTGTTGGTCTTTCAAAACCAACACCAATGTTTTAAAAAATTTAAATTTTGTGTCAATTAACATAGACTTATAACTTCTTGTAAGGGGCTCAAAATCAAGTATGCATATCATATATGCCTTCTCCATAGTCCGCTCTTCCAATCCATGTTCGTATTTCAAAATTTCAAATTCTCTAAGTTCATAAATGAGTTTTTATCAAAATCCATTGATGACCTTAGACAACTCAGATGGACTCATTCCAAGTCAAGTAGATTTTTGCAGTGCCCCTGAGTCCTACCGGCTTCTAAGTTATCAGCTTGAAGGATGTCACTAGTCGTGCAAAGTATGCTTTAAATAATTCAACTTACGTGCCAAGTGTGGTAGACCTATAACTTCTTGTAGAGGGCTTAGAATCAAGTATATACATCATATCTACCTTCTCTACACTCCTCTCTTCCATTTTGTGCCCATATTTCATAATTCCAAATTATCTAGGTTCATTAATGGGTTTCTACCAAAACTTATTAATGGTCTTAGGCAACTCCGATGAGACCAATTCCAAGTCAGTTAGGTTTCTACAGTGCCCATTAATCCTATCGGCCCCTAAGTTATCAGTTTAAAGGATCTCACTAGCCGTGCAAATCATGTTTTAAATAATCCAGCCTATGCGTCAAGTGTGGTAGACCCATAACTTCTTGTAGAAGACTCATAACATAATATCTACCTTCTCCACACTCCTTTATTTCATTCCATGTCCATATTTTAAAATTCTAAATTATCCAGGTTCATAAATGAGTTTCTATACCAAAACTCATTGATGGCTTAGATAATTCAGATAAGACACATTCCAAGTCAGATGGGTTTTTGTAGTGTCCTTAAGTCCTACCAATCCCTATGCCAAATGTGGCAGAGCCATAACTTCTTGAAAGAGACTCAAAATAAGGTATGCACCTATATCTACCTTTTCCACACTCTTCTCTTTCATTCCATGTCCATATATCATAATTTCAAATCATATATGTCCATCAATGGATTGTTTTCGAAACTCATTGATAACCTTAGATAACTCAGATGTTATAGTTTTGGAGGGACTCGTAAAGGTTTTTGTTTGTGTAGATCTTGTAAGACTCATTTTGTTTCAATTGGTGTATAAGTAAAAAAAGAATAAGTCTTAGGTTGTCTTTTAAGAGTAATATTTCCTGTGGATAATTTGCTTTTAAATCTTTTGTTAAAAGTTCTATATTATTTTTCCACTCAGTTTGATTATTCTTTTAAACTTGTGTTTCTATTTGTAATATCTTATTTTCTAGTAAAATTATACGATGATGTTACGGTCTTAATAGTGCTATGATAGTATTATTTTGTTGCATCAATATTTGATCTCCTTTACCTAGTAA
>NW_027429233.1:0-5036 GCF_044706935.1 Curcuma longa | reverse complement strand
AGTCAGTGCATCGAACCTTACTTAGACTTTAGACTCATATTGATCAAGTTAAGTGTCCCAGAAAGAAAAAGCTCACTTTCTAAAGATGGGGATGATATACTTATACTTAGCTAACTGGGTCAAGCTCCTACTTTCTAGTAGTTAGCTAGAACCTAAGTTGGACACGAGCCCCAAAGGATAAATTTTTTTTATCTAAAGTACTTTTTATTACTACGCTTGGACTCAAACCCTTAGAAAATAGTGTTGATTATGTCAAAGGGGGAGAGAGTTATTCAAGGTTTCAAAAGGTTTCAAACTTTCAAAGTTTTTTTCAAACTTTCAAAGGTTTTTTTTTTAAATAATCTGTTAAAGGGGAGAGTTAAAAAGATTTTTAAAAGAAAGAGTTAAGAAGATAAAGATATCTAATTCAGGGGGAGAATCAAAATTTTTAAAGCATGAATTCAAGGGGAGACTAAAATTTAGAGAACCACACCTATGCATATTTTAACTTCTGTAATACATGGTTCTTAATTCTTTGTTTAACTTATTTGTTATGTTTACTTAGTAATAATTGTAACTTAACTTGAAATCTTATGTTGCCATAATCAAAAAGGGGGAGATTGTTGGTGTAGGGAGCACCAGCAGATCGAACCTGAGTTTTGATAATGGAACTAGGTTCAAGTTAAGTATGTAAGTTAGACTAATATGTTGATCTAAGTGTGCAGGGAGCACAGGTTTGACTAAGTCCTAGTGGAAGCTAGGCACTGAAGTCTTGGCATAGTCAAAGCACCAAGTGAAGTCTAGGCTGGTTTGGAGGATCATGCCGCAGTAGAAGTTTGTGTTGGTTAGGAGGACCAAGCCGTAGCAGAAGACTGGACTGATCGGGAAGGATCGAGTCGCAGCAGAAGACTGGGCTGGTCGGGAAGGATCGAGCCGCAGCATAAACCCTGGGGGCCGAGGACAGAGTCAAGCAAAAGTCCAACGAGTTAGGAGGACTCGTTTGGCATCAGGTAAATTCTCCTGAGAGGAGTAGGTGAGGACGTGTTCCCGAGGGGAACATTAGGCGTTGGTCTAACCCAGGGTCTCACTGGAGACCTGAAGTTAAGACCCTGAGTTAGTCCCAAGAATTGACTCAAATAAGATTACTTTGCATGTTATTTGCTAACTTTTTGTGTAGGATCAGAAAAATCAAGAAACGCAGACTCTGGGATAAAAATGCTGATTTTTGCTATTGGAGTCGACTCAGATGATGGCTGAAGTCGACTCAAGCTGAGTCAGCAGCATTCCAAAAGTTAGCATATTGGTTTTTTGCCATTTGGACTGGAGTCGACTCAAACAGACACTGGAATTGACTCAGAGTCAATTTCTATCCGGCACACTCCACATAGGGCTGGAGTCGACTCAGCTGACAACCTGAGTCGACTCAGGCAACGAATAACGAGCGAGAAAGAAAAGTTATCAGCCACGTCGACTGGAGTCGACCTAGATCTACAGTTGAGTCGACTTAGGTGCAGTATATAAGCCATGCGCGAGCAGCATTCGAACAGCAACCCTAACACTCCATTCTTTGGACTCTCTCATGCGGATTTTCTCGACATCGGTGCCCTACACAATCCAGCTCATCCCGAAAGCCGTCACTTTGCCGAGTTTGCCAGTTTGGAGGAGATTCAGTTTAAATTCGGTAACAAGTTAATTTAATATGCTTATTGTACCAAATTTTGAAAGTAGTTTGTATTTGTTAAACTTTCTGCCGTAAGGGTTACTTAGTGTATTGCCCGTAGTAAACGGTCAAGAACCGTGGACCTTGGAGTAGCAGCCTTGGGCTGTGAACCAAGTAAAAATAAAGCATCTCTTTATGTTTTCTGCTCTTTCTTTCTGCTATCGTTTTCTTAATTTGCTTCCGTGCGTACTCGAATCGTAAAATCAAAAATCATGAAAAAGCGTACACACGCTATTCAACCCCCTTCTAGCATGTGTTCTCGATCCTACAAATCCAAGCACCGCCTTCCCTATTTTCCTCTCCCAATTGCGCGCTACTCGCTAAAGGAGAAAGGGAAAATCCAAGTGCAATGATAGCTCCCGCAAGAGTATGGTTGTCCTCAAGTAATAAAAGTATTGAATCCACAGGGACCGTGGAATTAATCACTAGACCGGCACAGAAAGAGTTACAAATGAGTTGATTTTTGGTGTCAGAGCAAGAAAGAGGGAAAACAAAAGGGCCTAATCCTCGAACAAAAGGAAATCAACTATATGTAGGATCAATAACACGCTAGAGGGGAGGGGGTGAATAGCGTGTTTGACGCTTTTCAATTTTTTGAATTAGAGAACGTAAATCAGAGATACGTGCGGAAGCAAAAAGAGAACTTAAATAAGAAAGTAGATGTTTTTGTTTAGTTGGTTCACAGCGCAACACTGCTACTCCAAGGCCTACGGTCTTTGACCGTTTACTGTTGGCAAATTCACTACTTCATTTGCCCCTTACGACAAGCAAGTGTAACGAATTACAAAGCAATCAAAAGTTCAGTACAAATATTAAACAAATTTAAATTCTTTACCGACTTTGATTGTGTTGAAGCTCCCAAAAAGCTTGTTCTCGGTGTATCGGCGGGTTTCAGAATGCTCTGGATTGTGCATGGCACCGATGTCGAGGATGGAGCGCTTGGGAGTCGCGAGAATAGAGTTTCAGATCGAGAGAAGTGTTGTACTCGGCTGCTGCTCGCGGCTTTCTTTTATAGGGCACCTGAGTCGACTCAACTGTGCAACTGAGTTGACTTCAGTCGACATGGCAGATCAAATTCTATCGCTCCCGCTCGTTATCCTTATTGAGTTGACTCAACTATTCCTCTGAGTCGACTTTAGTTGTCGTGGCCAATAAAACTTTATCGCTGCTGCCTTAGTCGACTCAACTGTTCACTGGAGTCGACTCTAGTCTGATTTGGCAAATAATCGACGCGTTGACTTCTGGAATTTTGCTGACTCAGTTGGAGTCGACTCCAGTCCTCGCCTGAGTCGACTCCAGTGACAAAAATCAGTATTTTTGTCCTGGAGTTAGCTTTCGTTTGATTTTACCTTTTCTGTAAAAATATTAGCAAATAACATGCAAAATAAACTTATTTTTAAGTCGGTTCCTAGAACCAACTTAAGGTCTTAACTTCAGGTCTCCAATGAGACCCTAGGTTAGACCGACGCCTAATGTTCCTCTCGGGAACGCGTCCTGACCCACTCCACTCAGGAGAATTTACCTGACTGGAAACCGAGTCCTCCTGACCCATTGAACTTTTACCCGGCTCTGTCCTCGGCCCCCAGGGTTTGTGCTGCGGCTCGGTCCTTCCCGACCAGCCCAATCTTCTGCTGTGACTCGATTCTTCCCGATCAGTCCAGACTTCTACTGCGGTTGGTCCTCCTGACCAACCTAGACTTCTGCTGCGGCCTGGTCTTCTTGACCAGCCCAGACTTCACTTGGTGCTCTTGACTCTGCCAAAACTTCATGCCTAGCTTCCACTAGGACTAAATTGCTGAGTAAATTAAATTCAAAATTTTCAACCAATAATACTTTACTAATAACAAAGTTTGAGTCTAATTTTATATCACTTGAGCCAATTACCTTTAGTTTTCTGTTGTTTCCGAAGGCAATAGACCCCAAGTTTTTGAACTTGAGTTTGATGAATTTTGATTAATCTCCAATCATATGTCTGGAACAACCGCTGTCCAATATCCAGTTATCCAATTTCTTGTATTCCTATATAACGAAACACTTAGTTGGATTATATGGATTTGGATTGTTTTGATGTTAAATTAATAATAATTTTAGTTAATATAAATTGAAAATTATTTTTAAGTAATTTTAATTGAAAATAATTTTTAAGTAATTTTAATTGAAAATAATTTTTAAGAAAATAATTTTTAAGCATTTTAATTGAAAATAATTTTTAAGTATTTTAATTAAAAATAATTTTTAAGTATTTTAATTGAAAATAACTTTTAAGTATTTTAATTTAAAATAATTTTTAAGTATTTTAATTGAAAATAATTTTTAAGTATTTTAATTAAAAATAATTTTTAGGTATTTTAATTGAAAATAATTTTTAAGTATTTTAATTGAAAATAATTTTTAGTATTTTAATTGAAAATAATTTTTAGGTAATTTTAATTGAAAATAAGTTCGTTGGGTTTTTTATTAATTTATTACCTAATCATCTCACCCAGACTAGATGCTCAAGCATTTATCCTATGGGTTTAATGTGAGATGACTTTTCCAATTTTATCTTTGTTTATTATGCAAGGTATCTATATTTGATTAACCTTGAGTTAGATTTAGGTTTAACCGTCAATTGATTAAATATTTATTTCAAAAATTGATTTCCAAGCGGTGGCGAGGCACAGAGGCCTTCTTGGTTATCGGAGCAACGACCACTTTCTAAGACAAGATCAATTCAAGAAATTGAATATTTAACCAACTTATTGATAAACCTTGGTCTAACTAGTCTAGGATGTGGTAAGGTAGCATCGGTCTGTTTGGTTCGACTAAGTGAGTCAAGTCAGGTACTCCTTACCATCCTTGATCACTCAATCTTACTTCCCTGATGTACTATCATCTCGCCCCACCCTAGTACTAGGTTGGCAAGTATTAATCAAATAGTTCATCCTTAAACTAACCTAATTTTCTATTGCAAGAAAGTAAATCTAAATTAAGTAAGAAATCAAATAATGTGATTTGGTTCCCCCGAGATCGTGCCCCTTAATTGGTCGAATCAAGTGAACTTGATCCTTGGGAACCAAGTAGTGGTTTAGTCCGACTGGATTAACCAGTCGTGACTTTGAACTCGTGTTCGATTTCTATGTGTTAGTGCTATGAATGATCTATGTTTGGCCGTATACCTGATGCCCAATCGATTGTATCCAACCTTTTGCGATCCAAGCATCATATCTAAATACTTGGATCCGGAGGTGAATTGTTCAAGAAATCTTCTGAGTTCATTGATTTGAGTTTTCAGTTTAGCATTTTCTTCCTCGAGTTGGACTCGAGTCAAATTCTCAACCAAATCACTCTAAGTCGG
>NW_027429232.1:0-2767 GCF_044706935.1 Curcuma longa | reverse complement strand
TCTATCTCTTTGCGCTTCTTTTGAGAACGTGTTTGTTCTCTATTCTCTGCTTCTTCCTCTCCTCTTAAATACTATTTCATATCATTCTTGAGGAGATCGAAAGAATTGTAAAGGTTTCTCCGCCTTCGAGGTTTTCGAGAAGGAGAAGATTCATAGTGCATCGGGTGTGTGCGTGCGTGTGGATTAAACAAACCGGGTTAGCGTTGATCTCTTATTTTCTCTTTTATATTTTTGCTTCCGCTAATCTCTGTGCAGAGAAAGATCAAGAAAAATCGAGAAACGCTATTCACCCCCCTCTAGCGAACCAACCGATCCTAACAGTTACTTGTGGTATCTCATCTTGCACTATTGGTACTGAAGTGGATGTATCTCCTCTAACTTCCTCAAGAACAATTCTACTTGTGGGCTTGTGGTTCATTATATAGTCCTCTTCTAAAAATTGGACATTCGTGCTAACAATGACCTTCTGATCTTTAGGACTATAGAACAAACCACCTTTCATTCCTTTAGGATAGCCCACAAACAGACAAACTTCTGTACGCGATTCCAACTTATCAGCGTCTCCCCTCAACATATGTGCTGGACTACCCCAAATCCGAATATGTTTTAGACTAGGTTTGCGCCCAGTCCACAATTCTGTGGGAGTAGAGGATACTAATTTAGAAGGTACCAAGTTCAGAATATATGCCGCTGTTTCTAGAGCAAGTCCCCAGAACGAACTCGGTAATTCTGAATAGCTCATCATCGATCTAACCATTTCCATAAGAGTCCTATTCCTTCGCTCCACCACACCATTCTATTGGGTTGTACCAGGTGCAGACAATTGGGATTGAATCCCAGCCTCTGATAAGTAATCCCTAAATTCTCCCAAGAGGTACTCGCCACCACGATCAGACCGTAGTGTCTTGATACTCTTACCTGTTGGTGCAATCTTTGCCCCAAGTGCATTGAGTTTCAATGTTTGGCTAAACTATGTTTGAAGTTAGGCAATACTTGTGATCTAACATGTGTGATGCAAGTTTGCAGGAAAGTCCAAGCGTAGTCTTGGCAAAGGAAAAGTCCAAGTGGGTAGTCTTGGCAAAGCAAAAGTCCAAGTGGGAAGTCTTGGCAAGGAAAAGTCCAAGTGGGTAGTCTTGGCAAGGACTTGACATGACGAAGCTGATGGAAGCATCTCAAGCTAGTGCAGGGAAGGCATGAGGCTGTGGGAGATGTTTGAAGGCCGAGGTCTAGGTCAAGAGAAGCTGAAATGTGATTTTTCAGCTTCACCAGTCGACTGGCCCTGCCAGCAGTCGACTGCTCATAAATCAGACGCACACAGAAAGATCAGTCGAGCCAGAGGAAGACAGGAGTCGACTGGGCAGTCGACTGGTGTTATGGTGAGTCGACTGTTGCCAGTCGACTGGTCTTGGACAGTCGACTGCTATTTGAACGTTGCAGAAAATTGGCAAGCATTTAATGCGCTTTAATGCGAGATTTTGTTGCCGATTGAAGGCATCAGTCGACTGGCCCTGCCAGCAGTCGACTGATGTTGCAGAAATTATAAAAGAAGCCTGCGCGAGAACAACTCAAGAATTTTGCTATTCTTTCATTCTTTTGTGCTTCTTCTGAGAACTTGTTTGTTCTCTATTCTCTGCTTTCTTCCTCTCCTCCTAAACAATATTTTATATCATCTTTGAGGAGATCGAAAGAGTTGTAAAGGTTTCTCCGCCTTCGAGGTTTTCGAGAAGGAGAAGATTCATAGTGCATCGGGTGTGTGTGTGCGTGTGGATCCTTGGATTAGTCACCTCTGCGGAGGTGGAGACCAAGTAAACAAACCGGGTTAGCGTTGATCTCTTTCTTTCTCTTTTATATTTTTGCTTCCGCTAATCTCTGTGCAGAGAAAGAACAAGAAAAGTCGAGAAACGCTATTCACCCCCCCTCTAGCGAACCAACCGATCCTAACAAGTGGTATCAGAGCCGGTTACGTTTCGGAGGATCTAACAATCAACCGGAGCAACTCATGGCATTCCAAGAGGGTTACAGCACCGCACGACCACCATACTTCGATGGAAATGATTTCGCCTACTGGAAAGGTAGAATGGAATATTATTTAATGAATGATATTGAAAACTGGTTTAGTATTGTAGATGGGTTCGAGATACCCAAAGACATCGAAGGAAAAGTCATCCTTACAAAAGATTGGACAAAAGACATGTGCAAGAAGGCACAAGCCAACGCCAAAGCTACAACGACCTTGCAATGCGGGTTATCAAAAGAGCAGTTGAGCATCTATTGATAACCCTAGATTATTAGATGTCACGATAGGGCTTCAAATTGAAATTTGTAAATTTTATCGAAAACCCACGATGAATCCAAGCAAATGAAATATAGGGGCCTCGAGTCGTGTTTTTCCAAGGATTAGTAGAAAATTGCCTAAATTGAGCTTAGGTGTCGTGTGTTTTTGGGTTTTCTAATAAAAATGGGGGTTTTTGTGTTTTTAAATGAAATGAAATTCAAAATGCAATGCAATTAAGAAACTAGGGAATTCAAAAGCCAAAAATTGAGTTTTGAGGAACTAAGCTAGGTTTCAAAATAAAACAAAGCAAATGTGCACTCTAATTATCAGCAATACTTAGTTATCAACCACAAACTAATGCTTAATCTAAGCTATCAAGTGATCTGATACAAGATCAGTAACCTTGATAAGGAACAGTGTCCATTCAAGGTTTCTGAATTCGAATTCAGTTGCAATTGGGATTGAAACTAAGCTTACAAGATTTCCAAAACA
>NW_027429231.1:0-1338 GCF_044706935.1 Curcuma longa | reverse complement strand
TCGGATTTCTGGACGGATTTGATATACATGCGTGGTTGTGATACTAGATCTGAGTATGTTATTATTGACCGTGTGGGTCATTTTGTGTGGATGTGTATATGATTGTGGTGGACAGTTTGTTTATTGTTATCTGTCAGTTTATATAAATCCATAGCCTGTTATGGATTGGCCGTGTGGGCCTTATATATGTGTATGTATTCAGGGAAAGTCAATTGTTACAGGTGAGATGTTGCCGAAATTTCTCGGAAAGTCGTCTCCCGGGGCGTAACAATTTAGTGATATCAGAGCAGGTTAATCATTTCGGAGTTATTATTTCAGATTTGTCGTTGCATTGTTGAGTCTATCTGATACCAATTTAGTGGTATCAGAGCTTAGTTTTACGTTCTTTTCGGCGTGTTGGATTTGTGGTTTTGCGTTACGGAGTTTATAAATTTTTCGGAGTCATATGGTGATCAGATCATGGGACTAAGCAGTGGCAGAACATCTCCAGACAGCAACAGGTAAAAATTTTTTTTATTTTTTTAAATTTGATACGGGTAGTTATGTTGGGGTTCGTTCTCGTTATGACTACTCTGATTTTATATACGAGGGGCTTGTTAGAGAGATTTTGAATATGGGTAGTTTTGGTGGACGCAATTAATATGGTACAATACTACCATGATGGCTGATAGTATTTAATGGAGGAAATGCTTTTAAAGGATTACCACTTAGATGATTGAATCGATGGTAGAAAGCTTGAGGAATGTACTCTGATTAAGATAAAAGATATATGGAGTAAATAAAATCGTAATAATATGCCTCAGTGGCAGACTTAGACCAGCTGCAGCAGCCTGGCAGCTCTATTATTCCCACTATTGCCAGAGACTGGACGGATCTACGCTGTTACCAGACAGGAGGCACAGCGAGCCGATGGATTGGTTTTCAGTAGTACGATTTATATATATACATTTACTGCTGATATGCTAGTAGACACAGGTAGTTTGTATTATTTTATATCTCGTATCTTTATGAGAGAAATGGATAGATTACCTACTCTTAGGTAGCAGCAGTTGGCAGTATTCCTACCTTTGGGAATAGATTAGAGGTCACTCAGGAGGTCGGAGGGACGAGGGTGGTTACATTTCGATCCTCCTAACCAACCCTCGTAGGATTTCACTGGCATCAGAGGCGACGGTATATCTACGATTTTTGCGATGCAAGCGCAGAAACTTCTGTCACATGGCTGTCAGGGTTTTCTTTTATCTATGATCAGTAGTGGCAGCAGCAGTAGCTCTTAGCTCTCAGACGTTTCAGTAGTCCGAGAGTATCCAGACGTAATTCCAGATGAGCTACCAGGCT
>NW_027429230.1:0-2513 GCF_044706935.1 Curcuma longa | reverse complement strand
GTTAGATTCGAGAAATTTTAAGATTTTATTTATAAATAAATACATCCTTTATTTTTATATATAGGGGGTTAATGAGTTAATTAGTAGTTAATTAAATTTAATCCTAACAACTTTCTAGAGTCATTTAAATTAATTGGGCCAGCCTTAAAGCCCAGGTAAGGAGCCCAATTAAATCAACCCATTAAACTTAATTAATGGGGTTATTAGAATGGATTAAGGCTGAAATCCGAAACACTTAAGGGATGAACAGTTCGGGCTTTTCTCAACCCGCAAACCGCGATCCCTCTCCTCGCGACCCCGTCGCCCGCTGCCCGCGAGACCGCGTCGCTCGACCGCGGAGAAATCGGAACAGGGGAGGGCTTTAAAGGGGCCACGGTCGGGAACCCTAGAAGAGCCATCGCGACCCTCTGCCGCGCCGCGCCTTCCTCCTCCGTCTCTGCTCCGTCGAAGAACTCCGGAACCCTAGCTACCAGCGCTGCCTTCGGCCCAGCCTTCACTGCCGAAGACGCCGCTCCGCCGCTGCCTCCCTCACGAAGAAGAAGCCCTGCTCAACACCGCCGCCTCCTCTCACCCTCCTTGTCCGCCGAAGACGCGCCGCCGCCGTCCCCTGCTGCTCGTCTTCACAACGCCCCGCCGCCAGCCGAAGGAGCCGACGCCAACGCCTGCCGCTGTGTCTCTGCCGCCGGCCGCCAACCAACACTTCGGTAAAAGGGCATTACTTGATTAATAGGATTAAAGTTAGCTATTTAACTAAGGTTGGTTGATTTAACAACAATATCTGATTAAGTAAGATAATTACTCTAATTTAATTAGATTATCAATCGATCTAATTAGGTAGTAATCAATTTAATGATAAATAGAGTAGTTATAATTAATTCGGTTTAATTAATCAGTTTGAATGATTAAATAAGGTGGACTGAGTAATGGAGATAAGTAGATTAAGTAATGTGATCAAATTAATTGATTCATTAATTAATCAAGTAACGGATGTTAATCGATTTAAAAGGGTAATTAATTTGTCAACGAAATTAATTAAAGTTACTTAATTAACCAGAGTATAATTAATGAATTCATAAATTATACATTGGATTGAGTAATTAATCAATAATCTAGTTAAGTTAGTAGATTGATTAATAAAAAAAATAATGTATTAACATATTAGATTAGATTAATCTTAGAATCGACTAGGGTTTACTTGTTGAAAAATTAATATAATATTATAATTAAAAGATATTGTAAATTACAGGACTTTGATTTGTAGATCCGGTTATTTGGAGAAGTTCTTATTTCGACGATTCATCGATCAGGTGGGTACTTCTGTGCTTGGTCAACACAGATCTTCTTTTCATAGTGCATGTTTAATTATGTTGTTATTCTTATTACAGTTATTGCTTGACTCATGCTTAATACTTACCGTTGAACTTGATATAATCGATTCATCCTCAATACAGTCTTTCTTATTCGTGCACACTTATTATTATTAGTTGTCGATACTTAGACTTTAAACTTAATCTGATACTTCGAACTTAGTTAGTTGGATGTCTGATACTTGATACCTAGTTTTGATAATTACAGTTGATACCTTGAATGCATATCGTTGCTTGATTGCTAGTTGTTGGCTCTTAGTATGTTAAAGGTCAGATGTTGGAGTTGTGCAATGTCCTGTTTGGCCCCTCAGTTACTGCCCCGAGGGGGGGTGACTGGGGAGTGTAGAGTGCGGACAGTGACTTGCACTTGATTATGTACTGTTTGGCCCCTCAGTTCACTGCCCCGAGGGGGGGTGACTGGGGAGTGTAGAGTGCGGACAGTGACATACATTGGATTACGTCCTGTTTGGCCCCTCAGTTCATTCCCGAGGAGTGACTGGGGAGTGTAGAGTGCGGACAGTGACTTGTTGTTGATTTAGTTGTTTGTTGCGTTTTGGCATGCTTTGTTGTTATATGCATTTATGAAATTGTTATAATATGACTTGTTGCATTCATTTATGACATGATATACACGATTCTCATATTGCATGTTGATCTTGCTCTTGAAATATCATGTTGGAACTATATACCTTTTTGACATCTATGCTACTATCCAGTTGATACCTTATTATGTTCTGCACTCTTATCTGTACCCACTGAGTATTTTTACTTACCACCCAGACCCTGGGGTTTCTTGTCTCCTCAGGTTATAGATAAGGCTAACGAAGCTTGGAGTTTTGCCGGACTGCCCCCGTCTCACAGCAAGGCTAAATTGGTTTTCCTTTTGCGTTCTTTTATATGGTCGTATCCGTTGTATAGCTTTCCCTGCGAATGTCATCATTATGTTTTCTATTGCATTTGGTATGCGTTGAGTTCTCATATAACTATAGTCGTTTTTCGTTGTTATAATAGTGCCTGTAGTTGATGAGAAGTTACATATGGTTGTTTGGCCATGTTGGCCTTTTTGTATAATTGTATTCAGGAAATTGTCATGGAGACTGGGGAGATGTTGCCGAAATTTTTCGGATGGCCTCCCGGGTCGTGACA
>NW_027429229.1:0-1119 GCF_044706935.1 Curcuma longa | reverse complement strand
TTTGAACTTCAGTCTATTTATAACTTTTACGATTGCTCGCCGTTCTACTGATATGGTAGTTGATGTGCGTAAGGAATATATGTGTTTATGAGATTTTCATTGCACATCTTCTGTATTTCATGTCATTTTCGTATGTTTATCACATCCTTTATCTATGCATTAGGCATATTTTCTCCATTTCCTATTTTAGAGGTCTGCTCTTGTGTTTATACTTTTACAGGATGAAAATGGAGCGAAAGAAGGCGAAACGGAGAATTAACAGAAGACAAGGCAAGACAGGGTCGTGCCTCCAAGGCACGGCCGTGTCTCAAACTCCAAGGGGTCGTGCCCATGAGGGCATGGTCGTGCCTCACCACTAGAGGAGCACCAACCCCTGGTCGTACCCACCAGGCACGACCCTGCCTCACCACCAGGAAGCCAGTTGCCCACGGCCGTGCCTACCAGGCACGGCCGTGTCTCCATTTCAGCCTTGAGCCAAGGTCCGGCCGTGCCTTCATGCAGAGCAGCGTGGCCGTGCCTCACAGGCACGGCCGTGCTAGAATTCCAGCAGCTCAACAAGCTTAGCCGTGCCTACCAGGCACGGTCGTGCCTTGTTTCTAGGGGCTCAACAGCACACGGTCGTGCCTACCAGGTACGACCGTGCCTTGTTTCCAGAGGACCAGCAACACATGGTCGTGCCTACCAAGCACGATCATGTGACGGAGGCATGCCAGCCGTGTGCCCTGGGCTGTGTGACTAGACACGGTCGTGTGGCGAGTGTTTCATAGTGGGGGCATATAAATACCCCCCTCAATTGCCCTAAAAAAGGGAGAGACCTTGGGAGTGATAGTGAGCCACCGTAGACGCCATCCGGAGCAAAAATCGACGATCTATCCATCCTTTCGGGGCTACTCCGTCGCATCCATTCCACTGTCGATGAGGAGCTTGCAAGGCGAAGAAGAAGACATTTATTGATAAGTTTTATTTCCTTTCTCTAGGATCTAAAATGTATTTCTTTACATCTTCTTTGCGTTGTATCCCCTCCATCATGGAGTAGAACCTTAGATTCTAGGATGTAGGAGGAATCAAGGTGTATTATGGATGATTGTCACTATGGATTTGTTTATTACCTTATTCTAT
>NW_027429228.1:0-23838 GCF_044706935.1 Curcuma longa | reverse complement strand
GAAAATAGAATGGTTTGGTCATACAAGTCTCTTGGCTGTAGATGTTTTACAGTACTCCATCCTTTTTCAATCTTGTCATCCACATAAAACACTAGTTGAGCTTCGGCTACAAGCAGGAGGTCCATCATTCTCGATCTCCAACATGTATCAAACGAGAAAAATTAACACCTAGTAAAACCCTGAAGCTATTTCTTTCCATACCTCTCAGAAAAGTAATGTCAGCCCACTGACATTTGAAATATGGAACAGTGACTCGACCATTATAGTTCAACTCAATTATGTCCACTAATTTTCCATAATAAGGAACACCTCCGACTACCATATTATTATCACGATTACTTGCGTAGCTCCGAGTATCAAACATACCATATACTCCACTATTTTGACTTTTCAACCTGTGGTCTCGAGAAAGAGTTCTAAACTTAAATCCATTCACATTGTAGGCAGTAAATCGTTTGGCTTGATCAAGTGGTCCAAGTGCAAGCCACCTTAATTCTTCTGAATGTCTAGCACCTTCATTGGATATCTAACATTAAGAATTGTCACACTTAGTTTTTACTATTAGTTACACCTCTAAAATTGAATTTAAAAAATAACAACTTCTACTCACATGCTTCTGAAACCAGTTAGGAAATTCTTTGTGTACAACTTTATCTATCTCTGATTGCAACCTTGTCCGATGTCTTAACATCCTCTTTGTTATTGCCCTAAATTCCCTATTAGTAAGAAAAAATATATGATAAATACTAAAGCAATTGATTTATAACAAGATTTGTGTAAGAATTTTTGTATTACTTACTCAAGAAAAGGGTCTACTGCTATACAGTTGACAAGCACGTGACGATGTGCTTGCAACTTCTCTAATGGTGTTAATATAAAATATGAGAATCCCCCAACTGATCTTCCAATTTTTGGGAACATAGTGTTGCTTTCATGGTGTTCAACATGGTCGGGTTGATCATCAACACGCCTTGGTCGATTGGTTCTTGTCTCTGTGTCATTCAAATATCTTGAACAAAATGTGAGAATTTCTTCAGCCAAGTAACCTTGAACAATTGAACCTTCAGGTTGTGCCTTATTACGCACATAAGACTTCAAACGACCTAGGTACCTTCACATTAAAAAGTTTATAGATTCAGGTAAAACAATTTACTACTTATTTAAAGAAAATGAAAAAATGAAATTTGTGATGTTAAATTCACCTTTCTATTGGATACATCCATCGATAATGCACTGGGCCTCCCTCTTTTACTTCATCCACTAGATGAACAATTAAGTGAACCATGACTGTGAAAAATGACGGAGGAAAAATCATCTCCAAATGACAAAGAGTGTGAACAATTTGATCTTGAAGGGTAACAAGATCAATGGGGTTCAACACTTTACTGCATATTTGACGAAAGAATGAACAAAGATCAGCTATCACCGCAAACACTAGACCAGGCATAGCATTCCTCAAAGCAATTGGTAAGAGTTGTTCCATAAGAATATGACAGTCATGACTTTTCAACCCAAATATCTTACGTTGTTTCACATCAATACATCTTGAAATGTTGCTTGAGTAACCATCTGGAACAACCACATTCTTCAAGGTCTTAAGAAATATATCTTTTTGTTTGTTTGACATAGTAAAAATAGCAGAAGGATATTTCCCATTCTCATTTGGCCAAAGTGTAGATCTTATGCCCATAGATTGTAGGTCTCTTCGAGCATTAAGGTGATCTTTTGTCTTACCACTTTCATTTAGCAAAGTGTACAGAACATTGTCACACACATTTTTTTCAATGTGCATTACATCAAGATTGTGGCGCAATGCATTAAACTCCCAATAAGGAAGTTCAAAGAATATACTCCTTTTTCTCCAATGTGATTCATCTTCATTGGCATTTCGCTGCCCCCGTCCTCTTTTACCTTTCACCTCCGGTGTCTTCCCAAATGAAACCTGGATATTCTCAACCTGACTGAAAATAGCTGAGCCTGATAATTTTACAGGTGGATTTCTTCTATCAATCTTACCATCAAATCGGGTCTTATCCAATCTAAACCTGTGACCAGCATGAAGGAAACGACGATGACCCATAAAACACCATTTTCTACTATGATGAAGTCGGCAAGGTTCAGTATCAATATTGCATATAGGACAAGCTAGCTTACCATATGTGTTCCACCCAGACAATGTCCCCAACCCAGGAAAATCACTAATTGTCCACATCAATGCTGCACGCATTTTAAAATTTTCATTCGATGAAGCGTCAAATGTTTCAACACCATCCCACAACACTTTCAGCTCATCGATTAAAGGTTGCAAATAAATGTCTATGTCATTCCCTGGCATTTTCTTACCTGGAATGATCATCGAGAGGATGAAATTAGTTTGTTTCATGCACGTCCAAGGAGGGGTATTATACGGAATGAGAATCACAGGCCAAATGCTATAATTAGTGCTCATGTTTCCGAAAGGATTAAACCCATCACTAGCTAAAGCAAGGCGAACATTACGTGCATCCGAAGAAAATTCAAAAAATTTAGAGTCAAATCTTTTCCATGCCTCAGCGTCTCTCGGATGCCTCAATAAGCCATCTTTATTACTGTCCACAGCATGCCATTTCATATCATCAGATGTCTTACTAGACATGAACAATCTTTGTAACCGAGGAATTAATGGAAAATAACGAAGAAACTTTGCTGGTTGTTTTTTCCTTTTAGTAATTGCAAGCCTATGCTCAATAGAAGAATTTTTCCATCTAGATGTGCCACATCGCTTGCATTGATTCAAACTTTTATCAGGTCCCCAATATAGCATGCAATCATTTGGACATGCATCTATCTTCTTATAATTAAGACCAAGCTTTTTTATAGTCTTTTTTGCCTCGTATAATGATTCTGGGATCTTTGCATGCTCAAAGGCATCATGCAACAGCTCGATTATCATAGACAAGGCCTTGTCACTCATCCCACAAATGCACTTGATGTGATACAACTTTACTAAAAAAGAAAGCTTTGAGTATTTTGAGCATCCTTTATATAATTCTTGTTCCCCATCTTTAAGCAAATCATAAAACTCTTTAGCTTTACCACTCGGACCCTCTTGTAAATGTGGCATTCTTCCTTCACCTTCATTTAATGGATCATGCATTGTTGAATCTTGACTGACATTTGGTATAGGGAATATGAAAGCATCTTGAATCATATCACGGATTGGATCTTCAGAAGATTTAGTATGTTGTGTTTCATGCATATAACTAGAAGTCTCCCCTTCACCTCTCTCACCATGTAATAGCCAAACTGTATAATCCGGTGGAAAGGGCCTTAACAACAAGTGATCGTACACCTCTTCTCTAGTCTGGAATAGTCTGAATCCACAACGAGAACAAGGACACTTTATCCTATTATCGGATGATGCATTAGCAAATGCAAAGTCCAAAAATTGCAATAATCCATCTATATATTCGGGAGTATCTCGCGGCTTCAAAATCCAACTTTTGTCCATATCTAATCCATTAATAATTTGATACAGCAGCAGGCTAATGTATAACTATCATAAGATTTCTCTGATTCATCTTATACAATATAATGCATAGAATGATGGGAAGAGCCTTATTGCTAAAACAAAAGGGAAAAGTGGGAGAACGCATACCTCTCGTGCGCGAGAAAGAGGACGATCGTGGGCTAGGGCTCCGTTCGGAGTGCGCGAGGAAGACGACGGTGTCGGTGTCCGACGGCCGTCGGAGTGAGAGGGCGGTGTCGGTGTCCGGCGGCTGTCGGAGTGAGAGGGCGTCGATCGGGTGGGCGTCGGAGTGAAAGAGAAACTGCGGCGGCTGCGTGAAGTGGGGTTCGGAAGAAATCGCGGCATAAGTAGGGTTAGGGCGAGGGAGTTCAGTTCGGTTCGGGAAAATAGAATCCACGGAGAAATATACCGGCGGTTACAATAAACCGCCGGAAAATAGAATATATAGCGGCGATTAACTTTCAAACCGTCGCGAATTAAATTTTAAACCGCCGTAAATCATTAAACCGCCGTAAAATAAATTTAAATCGCCGCTAAAAATTTATTTTTGCGGCGGTTAATTGAAACCGCCGGGAAAACAGAAAATAGCGGCGGTTTTTAAAACCGCCGCTAAATAACTGCCGCAAAATCATGATTTTTTAGTGTAGTGTGTGGAGCCCCAGTCACCCCCAGGGATTGAGTCAATACGACTAACTGGGATTATTATTATTTTTTCATTTTAGAGGTGAGGACATGTTGAAGTGACTTATCTCAAGTGGTAAGCATGTAAATGTGTATTGCTTGAGGTTCCGAGTTCAAGTCCTCTTAGCAACATGTACTTGTTGACTAAGATGCTGTTTCGGCAGTAGGCTCTTATCAACATAGTGGTACTGTGCCTTCAAAAAATCCCTTTAGAGTTTTTTGATTATAGGATTGTTTCAGCGATGGAGTCGATCACTATAAAAAGTTTATCCAAGACAGTTTTTACTACAAGCCCCCGGGGCATAGTTGAGTTGGTTACGATGGAGCAGAGTTGCAAAAGAGGGCAAGGGTTCAAATTTAGCAATACTCTCCTTCGTCGTGGCCAACTGCAGCTTCTCGATTTACCTTCTCACAGATGGTCGTGGGGTCGACCGTGTGGAACTATTGGGGTGGCGGATTCCACCTTTTGAGAATAGAGGTGAGGACACATCCCATGATGTGGTGGTAAGAGTCAGTGTATTTTTCCCAAACAACCAAAGTTCGAAACCCACGCAGCTAACATGCATGTAGTGTTCGAACAACTAGTGATACGGGGGCGTGGCGTCAAGAATCACGTCACTTCTTAGATTTATTTGATGGCCGAAATATGGGATCGGGTCGTCCATCCTAAGATTAATCGATATAATATCATCGTTCATCGTCAAAAAATTAAAATTGATCACATATTTGAAAAGATTTCAACTTAAGCTATCTATTGGTACCATTTTTGTGAGGGAATATCGTAACTTGAAATGAGTCCATCGGCCCACTTCTCTCGTCGAAGCTACAAGATACATTTCTTGTTGTCATCGTGTGTTCTTGTTGTCAAAAATCATGATTTGAGGAAGTTTAGACTCGATTTCAGTACCTAGAGTGCGATTTCGGAGACTGTGATACTCGACGAGTGCAAGTGGAATCCTAACTTATTTTTCAATTGTTGGTTCAATTTTTAGATTTTTAAATATTTAGAGTCAAAAATTTTGAGCTTTGATTAATTAATTGAGTTGTGTTAAGTTCTTGAATAAGTATTGAAGAAAATAACTTGGGAGATCGCGATGGATTATTATTTCAATTAGAATTACAGATTTATTTACAACTCCTTGAAAGTTGGACTTTTGGAAAGTGAAAATCGATCTACACTAATATTTGAAATTTTAAAAAATTTTAACATATATTTTTAAGTATTTTTGAATTTTTAAAATTGGATAATTTAATTTTGAAAGTGTTAATGTATTATAATTATGAAATATAATTTTTAAAAATGATTATGTATAATTACTAAGTAAAAATATAAAATTTTAAGATTTTTAAAAAATTTTATTTGAATTCATCCCTCCTCCTCAGATTGAAAATATAACTATGTCATTGAAGGTGAGCGAGACTGAGATGAGCTTGATGATTTTTTTTTTTCCTGATGTCATGCTTAATTTAATTTGGTTTTTTCCTATCCAGTTGTCGTATCTCACCTGGTTTGAACATGAGCCCACCTGCACCATGTCGAGGTGTAAGCTCGTGGATTGAAATATTTAATTTATATATATTTATAGTTTAATTATTAAAATAAAAAATAAAAATTATAGAAAAATTTTAAAATCATAAATAGTTATAAACTTTGATTAATTGTAATATTGACATAAAAATTTGACAATTTTTATTTTGTTAAAACATTAGAAAATTTTTCATTTTTATTACAAAATTTAAAATATCTAATAATTATTATTATAAATTTTAAATAAATATGAAGATATATCAAAAAGTTGACCTTAACAGTTAACCTTAAAGATAAATTTGTCACCTCAATGATCTTACATGATCGATCTCATGACCATCTATAAAGAGATAAATTAAAAAATTATAATTGACTATTATGAAGAAAATATTTTTTTCAATTTTATCAAGATTCGACCTGACACTAACAATGGGTTGATTTAATAGATTTTTATCAAGATTCGACCTGACACTTAAATTAACATCAATAATAATTATCATTAAAATGTTAAACATCATTAAGTGCTTTAATGTTTATAGCATGAATGAGATTCATATAAATGGATGTGAATTAAATGTGTAGATCCAATAATTTGATTCGTTAACATTGATATGTTGTTAACGAATATAGAATTAAAGAGGAAGATCTTGAGACCTTTATTAAGAGGCCCCGTTGAGAAGGATTTTGATTGCCTCTCATTCTCTTGTAGAAATTTCTGACGACAAATAACACATAATGACATTATCTGTCAACTCAAATCAATCCTTTGATTGCCATTGCATTCGATTTTCAATTTTCATTTGATTACCATTGCATTCAATTTTCAATTTTCATATTATCTTATTATTGGCAATAACTACATCTTATTTAGATGTTTAAATGCATCGATTGAGTTCGGATGTATTGTATTGTTATTGCTTCCATTCGATTCTTTGTCACCTAATGATGAGCACATCAGAATGGCAAGAAGTTCAAATCCAAAACAAAAAAGGGAAGGAAAAAAACAGCTTCAGCACTCTTTGGAAATATAATAAAACAAACAGCTAATCAGTGCAATCTGCTTTAGAAGAATAAAATGTAATCGTCATACACATCAACCATGAACAATTAAGACAGTTTAATAATGACCGACTGTTCGGCCTCTAGTACGAGAATCAAATCTACACGAGGGTGGAGGGTGGTCCATCAGCTTACAACATAATCGAGTCACATTTGAAATTTCTCCATAAACAACAAAAATAGATCAATGATTGACAGACTTTTCTAATAGAAAAATAGAGTTACAAACATAAATTATCTAAATTAATAGATGAGCCAGGTTAGAAGCATTCTTTTATGATCAATTGTGGGTGGTCATTGTAGTTTCTGGAGAACTTGAGTGAGTTCAACCAGGCCTAGAAGCACTTTTTGTGAACGATTGTTGGTCCCGTCTCATCGTAATCTCCCCTAGTTACATGCTGATTCTGTGGAAAAACAACTTTAGCCAATATGGCGCCGCCCATCCAGGCTGAGTTCTTCGATAAGTTCTCCGGCATGTATTCTGGGGGCTGAAGGGACAAAGAAATGGTTAGTGGAGTGTCCAGATGATGGAATATCAAAATGGGAAGTGCAAAATGTTAGCAGATACCTTTATGAGAGATGGGCGGATGGACGAGGAGCACAAATTTGCTTCTTTCTGAAACCGTTCTTCAAAACCTAGAAATGGCAAATCCGTGGGTAAGATCCTCACAGCAATATATTGATCATTGAGCCTTAGATGAGGCGTTCGGGTAGGTATTATTCCATTCCCTATATGTTTGAGCGAGCTGATGAACCAAGTGTATAGGATTTTTCAAATGAGCTGAGCGAACCATATAGACTAAATGGGCCAAACAAACTGAGTGGATTAAACGAGCCAAATAGACAATATGAGCTAAATGGGTGAGAGGGGTAGCAAATCAAGTAAGCTGGATGGGCTTAACAGACCCAAGCAAACCAAGTGAGTTGGAGATGCCATATGAATTGAGTAGTCTGGATGGGCCAAAGGACTAGGCATACCTAGTGTATCAGGCGAGTTGACTAGGCAAGCAGGGGGGAGGGATGAATGGGGCTGACTAGCAAAACAGACTAAGCAAATAAGGTAAGCTGGATGGGGGATCATATGACCCATGCAATGTTACTTATTGAATAGGTCAGACCAGTACATGCAGATCAGTACCCTGCATTGCAAGAGATTATTTCTATGACTCGAACCCGTGACCACTAAGTGACATGGTAGCAACTCTGCAGTTACACTAAAGCTCCCTTTCATTGTGAAAATTTATTCTTGTCTTGTCTCCATTGAAACCAACACAAGAATAAAAATGATCAATTTATTTGATTTCAACAACCGAAAATTAAAGTGTGTGTGTGTGTCATTTCAGAAGGTGAGGACAGAAAGGTCAATCAAAATTGATCATGAGACAAAAGAGCATAACAGAGAGGCCAGTGACATCCATTGTAGTTGATCGTGAGGCAAGAAGGCCATGATGAGGAGATTAGTAGAAGGCCATGATGAGGAGGTTAATAAGGACTGGACAAACTTACCATGGCGGCAGTAATGGTAAAAGAGTGCAAGGCTTTGCGTAAATTAACAGATTTTGAGGTTGGCAATCTGAAAGGCTTAACTCCTACAAATCTGAAATATTTGATAGCTGAAAATGTGGAGAAATCACAAGTGCAATTAACTTCCTGCTTGGTAAATCTTTAGACTGGAATTTGATACAAAATATGATGATGATTAATGAAGATTGAAAGCTCTGAAAGATGGAATCTGAAGGGAAAGGAAGATAGGGGAAAAAGGAAGCAGAAAGAGAAGGGGAAAATTTTTATTTGTGCCAAAGAAGAGAAAGAAGGGAAAAGATGGAAAATAAAATAAAATTACAAGATTACCCTCTTCATCAGCCTTCTGTTCTCTGCATCACAGAGTCAAGCAATCTTCCCCCATCTCTTATTCGGTTTTACCAAGTGATAGTTCTTATGGATAATTGGCATGTATTGAAATCCCGTTTGTGTTCTGGCATTGTTGATTTTCTATCGAGGCTTTTTTTGTTACTACCATCACTTCATTGTTATGTTTCCATGCTATTCGGAAACACCATTAAGGGAAATTGTATACTTTAGCAACTTATTCAAAAGAATACTGGTGTTTTATTCATGCACTAGAAATAAGTTAAATAACTAGTAAGACGATTGTCATAGGAAATTGCTGAAATTTTAAAATTCAAAGGCAATTGGAAGATGGACCAACAGTGAATATATTGAAAAACAAGATAGAAAATCCAAATTAGAAATAAGGACCAAAACATTAAGCAACATATTAATCTATCATCAATTCTTATAGAGACTAGAATGAACACCAACCTGGAGACAGCAGTTGAAGAGGTGAAACTACCATAATTAGAAATCAACTAAATTTTGCAGAAAGAAATGATTCTTGCAAGAATGTGAGAATGGAGATGCATTGGCTCATAAGGTACTGTTCTACTTAAGAAGGTTAAAACTATTCTGGAATAATGAGAACAGAACATCCAAGGAGCAGGAATGCATACCAGTCATAGATGCTGTCCCGCCACACAACATTGTATTTTCAAGCAATTGACGAAGGTTCTCAGAAGAAACACTTGATATGCTGCGAACCAACTGCTCAACTATCCCATACTCTTCTATACCCAAGATAGATGGTTCAAATAGAGCTTCTCCAACAATATAGCCCTCTCGTCCAATAGTTATAGTCTATCATATGAAAGATGTTGAGCAACATAATGTCTACAGCAGTGGTTAGGAAAGAGTGGAAAGGTACTAAGAAATGGACATATCATCTCTATGACTGAAAATCAACTAGCAACAAACCTGTCCATCAGGAAGCGTGTGAGTCTCTGTTGGGCATTTGTTTTCTGTTTCTTCAAAGGAAGTTTGATCTTCTGCACAACAGGCATATTGCTCTTTCAGTTTCTCAACCTCAGAAATGTCAATCTTGACTAAGGGATTAGATTTCTGAAGTTTTTGTGCTAGTAAATTAGTCAAATCAATTCCACCAATCTGAAATCTTTTTGATGCTATGTGCTGGACAGCACCTTCGCAAACTGGTGCAATATCTGTTAAGATTGAATGGTCATATTAACAACATAGTTGAGAATCATATAAACCAAGTGTAGATGCCACTACAAACATTAAAAACAAAACAAAGAATATTGAATTATCTCAGAAAGGATTCAGATTGCTCCACAAGTCCATGGCAGACACCTAAGAGGATCTCACTTTCTCAGTATTCATAATAACTAGTTCAGTTTGAGATTCAGAGGAATGATTTCAATCTTTAAATCTATTATATCATATATTTAAATTCCCATATGACCCAATTTACAGGAAATATATATATATATATATGAATTCGGACATGAATTTGCATTTTGCAGATGACTTAGGAGACTATCAGAATGGTGAATTATGGACATGAGACCAAGAAATATGAGAGTACATTAGTAGAAACTAAGGATCTGAATTCTGAACCATTATGGAAATTGAAAAAAATAAGAAACGAAAAAAGAACCTTTACAGAAATCAAGGAAAGGTTAGTAGAAGTATGAACAGCCAACATAGACTCCTCAATTTATCAGCCAATATTTGAGAGACTAGACATGCCGTAATAGCTTCCTTGAATCAGAATAAATTGAAATACAAGCTACAAAAAGAAGAGGAAAAAGGTCAATTCTCCCCATCTAACTGGCATTGTGGCAGCATCAATTTGTTGCATGGTTACATCACTTATAGTAGTAAATAGTTTAGAGTGAGCAAGGGCAACAAGCTTAAGTTGCCTTTTTGGATAAGAATGGACTTGTCAATAGCAAAAAAAAAAAACTAATATATAAACCAATGAAAATGTAGTTCTTGCAAGTATGTATAACAATAATCAGGCACTAGCAACTAGTTGACACTAATTGAATACCTATTTTCCCATGGCCTATATCAACAGTGCATCCAGAGATGCGTCCAACAGCATAAAGTGATAATACCACTTGTTCAGAGGCATAAAAGCCTGAAACATTGAACGTTTCAAACATTAGTTGCACTAGTTGTTCTCTTATAGCCTGCAAAAGTGTACCAATATGTACATGAGCAATAAATAAAATTAAATGAAAAACAGTTAGTTTGTTACGTAAGTTGCAGGTGTGACCAACTTTGATTCAAAACACTGTATACCAAAACTAGAGAATATTAGCTCATTTTCTCAATGAATATTAAACACACATCATATGTATAAACAAGCAAGAAGAAATGAAGACAACATACCTGCATAAACATTTGCCCAATATATCAAGAAGGAAACAAGTACAAACTAAGAAAACTATAGAATGCATGGAAATAATCAGACAAGCATGCTCATATGATGGAGAGTATTAAATTTTGTCAATATTGTATCAGTTTCCAATGCATAACACATAACCTTAACATTAGAAGCAGAAGTACATGCAAACACATTAAAAAAAACACTATTATAAAGTCTGTGTAGAAAACGTCAAATTTCTAAATTGCATATAGCATGGTTAAATCACTGGTGTGAGCTCAAAATGTACACTGAATACAATTCAATAAACTTATGTACTGCTCGAGTCTGTCAATTAATCAGGTAATAGTTGGTGAATAATCAGGTAACACACTTTCCTTGAAAACCGCACACAGTGGTTGCATTCACAAACCTTCGGGGTGAAGAGCGGCTCGGCGAACAGAATCTGCCCTTCATCTCCAACCTCCCAACCAAGGTCAACGTAAAGAACATGCCGAAGCAAGTCTTCCATGGCATCCCAGTCTCTGATAAACCCCCTCACCACAGGATCCACCGTCACCTCCTCAACCATCGATACATCGCCACCACCATCTCCATCCTCCACCATGCGCTTCATCTTGGTCGGCATTATCTACATCATGCTCCACAAGGAATCCAAAGATAAGGATATAGTAAACCCACCCACCCGGATTAAATACCACCGAAGTCAGCTAAAATTGAATCATAGCACGTCATATGTTGAAAGAAACGGGAAGAACAAATAGAATCCTCAAATTGCTAACCAAGGCGGGATCTTGATCGGGTGAAGCGAAACCGATCTTGAGGAGCTTGGATCCAGCATCGACTACCACCGCCTCCATGGATGTGGAGCGAGAAATCTAAAGCCCAAAGCTTGCGATTCCACAACGATTCTTGGTGCAGCAAAACCCTAGTCCCAGATGACCTCGCTCACGCGCTGCTCGCTTACTCCCTCTCATTTCATCAGTTCACTTTTACAAATCTACCCTCGGATCTTTTAAATAATAGTATTCGCTCTTCTTTAAAATCCGACGTTTCTCAAGGACAAAAAAGTCAAAAGGCTCTCCATTATTTTTTCAAATCATAAAAAAGTCCTATTTTAATTTTTTAAAAGTACAATTACCTAAATATTTTCGAGTTCTATTTTATACTGTCAATGTTGTCATCTTTCGTATGAATCTTAAACCTTAATTTTTAGTTATAGCAATTATAATTTGGTAGTTGTTAAATATATTACAATAATTATAATTTTATAGCTGTTACAACACTTTCGATGTACTTAATATTAAAAATTACATTTTAGTAACTATAATTTTTGTAGCTGCTACAACACATACTTAAATATGTTCAATAATATTTATATTATAACAATTACAATTTCATAGATGTTATAATATAGATTCAATTCTGTTCATTTATCATTTACAATGTAATAGTTACGAAATCGTAACTACTATAACGCAAATTCAATCTGCTCACTTAACATTCATATTATAGCAGTTAGCAGTTACAATTCTATAAAAAAAATGATAAATCCCAGTTAGTCTCATTGACTATCTCTGGGTGATCGGTTCACCCCCGCGGAAGTTTCCCACCGACCACTAGGGTAAATCGGAAAATGCACGCAACGGCCAACCAGACGCCCAGCATCCTTTGATTGCGCTCCTCATTTGGAAAAAAATTACTGTAAATACGTCATAACTGGGGGTCGAACTGCAGGTACCTAGGTGACAACTGGATATCCTATCGCGGTACCATTTTCTTGAGGATTAGCAGTTATAATTTTATAATTGTTATAACACGTTTTATCTGATCAATTAAAAAATTAAATGAGGATTTACATGCGAAATAATAATATTAAACAATTATAAAGGTATTTGGATAAACGTACATAGCTAGGCAGACACTGAGGTAAAACACTCTTTTCATTAAAAAAAATCAATTTAGAAATACAGTAACACCCTTTGGATTTTTGTCTTTTCTAAAATATCATTTTAGTTTGATCTAAATTATACACTTTTACATTACTTCATTGACTATTTACTTCAAAATTTTAAATTTTTTAAAAATAGATCCATTAAAAATATATATATATATATATATATATTAGTTAAATGCTGCATTCACTGTTTAGTGTAATCTTTAATCCGTAAACTAATTTTTATGGTTATTTTCAACAATAAGAGTTGAATCCAGGAATGAAGATATAAAACATATAAGAAGAATGAAAAGCATTTATTAATCTAATATAAGTTAATTTAATGAATTTGAATAATCATTAATTTAACAACACTATACAATCTAAAAATGACACATTGAAATCCATACTAATTTTAAGAAAATTATTTTATAGAATTAAAAAAAATACTTGAAATAGGAAACAATGAACAGGGATAACACATGCTTTGAAAAACAGCTGCTGAATTGCATCAATATAAGCTACAAAAAAAGACTAATAGATGTTTCAATGCTTAATTTATTAAAGACTTCAGAATCTTGTAGAACTGAATATCTGCAAATAAAAATGGAAATTGATGGAACATGGAGCTCCATCTTGAATTTTGCTGCCTCTACACTTTACACACATCCAAACATCGAACATGTACAATCTGCTTATCGATCCTTTGGCGGCGGCCAGACATTCTGTTTGAAGGCTTCTAAAGACTCTAAAGTAGACTGAATCTTCTTCGATACTACAGTGTTGAGTTTGTTTAACTCAGCTCCCTGTACGTGAATATTTGACTTGAGCTTCGAGAGCCTCCAGCTAGTTTCTTTCCTCAAAAAGGATATATGAGGAACAGCAAAGTTCAAACTATCCTCTGCGACACCCTTCATGATCCTAAATGTGGAAGATTTTGCCGAGTCAAAAGGAGCAGCCTTTGTTGTAGTAGCTGAAAACACATGACAAATAGTGATTCTTCATCATACGTTTCTAGTCCATATGTCAAGTATCGATTCTTATCTTTCGTAACTTATGCAGTGATTTAAACAAGTTCCAATTGGATAGAAGATTAGTGCAGGAGTTATAAAACATAATGTGGAATAGGCACCTCAGATGTTGTTCCTGTTCTACAGTGATTGTTAAGTTACTAGGGAGCCCTTGAGAACAAATTGCTATTCTATGTTAGGTTAATGTATCAATTCCAAGATCATCTACTAGTAGAGAAAATATTAATACGAAAGGCTACCATGAACTATCGACTATTACCATCCTTACATATCCAAACTTGATGGAGTAGATAAAGTATGATTTTACTTCGAGAAACAAAAGATGCACAAAATGGGTATGGGACTTAATTCTATGGGGTTGAGTGCTCAACAATTATTTGCTTCATAACCAAAAGATTGATGGATGTTTGGTACTGTAAAGATATAAAATGATAAAGGGTTTAGTTACATTTAGGAAAACAAGACAAGGATACCATTGTATAGGATTTGCAAAAGGTCGTTGCGGGGAAGGCCAACACCAATACCAGCCAGAGTAACGCCCACGCTGAATCCTATACCACAGCCTGCCCCAACATACCCAACGACCTCAGGACCAAAACCAGGACCCCATCCCACGCCACATCCCACACCTATGCCCATTCCCCAAAAAGTGCCAATAGTGGGGTGTACAGGGTTCCATCTCCTGTACCTCCTGAAGATCCCTTTAATTATCATAAGAAACTGCAGGAAGAGTCAATTATTTGATGCTCATCTTTCAAATAAAGAAGAACCAAAAAAGGTGAGACATGATATTAATGCTTTTGTTAGGAGGAACCAAGTGTATATGATAAGTAATTGACATGATCCATCTGAGAAGAATTAGTTATATATAACATGGTCCAATTAGAGGCTCAATGTATGGTTATGGAATTAGTTTGTAACAATCAGAACTGATTGAGTTCCACCAAATTTATACTCATGGTCAACAAATTTAACAACATTGAGGCTAAGCTTGATTGGCTTAAATGTATTATTCTTTCCTTCCCTGTTTAGCCCCTTTTATGCCCCTTTTTTATTTATTTGGTGACAATTTCGTTTGAATAAGAAGTATGCAAAGATTAACTCATACCATGACTTTCAGTATATGTCATTTTATTAGGGTGCAGATAATTCATATGGATGTTTTTACACCTGTGTAAACATATAAATTGATCCAAACACAAAACCATGAGCTCCAGAGACACACAATCTTCAGCACATTGCTTCACCTCAGATGTGCAAGGACAACTAGAAACCTGAGTATAGAATCCATAAAGAAAGCCTTTGCAGACAATCTGTACAGGCTACCAATCGAAAGCGCTGATTGACATCCAAAATGACAACCACATAACAATGATGTTCATCAGGGATCATAGAGCAAGAAGAAAACCATGTTTCATATGGTAAAACTTCTCCCATATTATAAAATTAAAGGGGAAGTTTCATCATCACTCTTTCCGTCATAAAACATGTCATTAGAAACTGGGGCAATACAAATTGTTTTCCCACCCTAAGCAATTAGCTACGGTTATCCTACTTCAAAATATATAAGATTCCAACGTGTACACAAATGACAAACAAATTCCACCAGTATATCAGAGAAGTCTCCTGGAGAAGTAATCTATCTTAATATACCACTTCATAAATGATCAAAACTACAGTCTCACATAACAAGAACAAATCTTTTTTTTTTCAAAAACAATTTGCAATTTTGGAAAAGCACTTATAACATTGGAAAGCTGGTATCAATCTTACCAAAGGCACCAACTTATACATATGAAGATTATAAATAGAAGAATTTTAAGACAGAACGCGACAAATCTGTGTTAAGAAGAAAACACAAACTAGATGAGAAGGTTGCTAAAGGACAGGACATTATTCATTCCCCATTGACCTCGAAGAATTAGGAATCGTGATATAACTACCATCTACACATTCGCCATTTAGATTATTATTATCCTTCATCTGTAATAGTAATGGTTCTAGCAAAGGGAACAGGTAAAAATGCATTGTCACGGCCTAAAAAAGTAATCTTGGAACAATTTAGATGAAACATAGATGCAAATCAATAACAAGGAAAGAACAAATCAGGGTGAAGAAGAGGAGCAAGAGGGAAGAGAGATCTACTGCTCACCAGACTTAGATCGACATGTAGACCTCTACCCTTGGATCGTACCTGGGTCATGCGAGAGAGTAGCCGGAGCCAAAGGGGGGCATTGGCGGAGGATCCCTCGCCGCCATTCTTATCCGGGGACTGTGGTCGCCCTGGGGAGCTCGAGCTTCTTCCTTTGTTTTTTTGCTTCGGTAAAACCACCCTGGATCATCCTATATTTTCCAAATTGCCCTCCCCCTCGATAATATTATTTTAAGTATTTTTTTATTAAAAATTTTTGTCAGTTTAACCATTAAGATTTTTAATTAATAAAATTTTATAATGTTTGATTTTAGATGTTTTTTAAAATTTTATTTTTTAGTTATTATATAAATAATTAAATTAAAATTATTGCAATTCATTATTTTGCCTTTATGTAATTTACCTCAAATTTTGTAGAGCACATTTTACCCGTGATTCTTTCATTTTATTAAAAAGATGGTGATTTTATTTGTATAATTACTAATAAATGCACATAATTTATTTTAATTGATTAGCATGGTCCTTAATCTTTTTCTTTGATGGAATTCGTACACTCCAACGATCTTACGATTATCTATAAAAAGATAAATTAAAAAATTACAATTAATTACAATGAAAAAAGGTATTGTCTCAACTCAAGAGCCTTATTAATCTTGCATTTTAAGTTCTTTAACTCAATTTTTTTTTATTAGCGAGTCAATGCCCTTGTTGCCAAGGCGATACTAGTTGAATGCAAAGGTTTTGATTCGGATGGAATTATAAAATATTTAATATATCAAATTGAAATTTATTTAAAAAATTAATTTATAAAATAATTATTATTTTATTTAAAATAAAAAATTAGATGGTATCGTGGTTAACTAAGTAACGACCAATTTGATATTGTCAAGTCAATAAGCTCTACATACATTATTTCAAATTTATGCATATATTAAAATTTGATTTAAATCATATATATATTCTCATTAGATTATTTATGAACTTACATAAATCTTAACCATCAAAAAATTTACCTAAATCTAGATTATGCTATTATTTATTCAACTTTTAGTATAAGTAGATAAAAATTAGTATATTATCATTTTTAATATTCTTTAAAATACTAAATGTTTTTTAAATAATAATAATAAATATATTCAAAAATAATTGAACTGAGCTCAGATGTGATTTGTATAATCTGAAATCAGATGGCTGTGAAAGACCCATTGTCACACATTCACATCTCATCATTGCTCAGCCGTCATCAGTAAGGAGGATCGAACCGTGCGCCTCAACAATTATTAACCACAACCGGCTAGCCAACTCTGCGATGACAACTTGGTGCTGAGACTTGGAAAAGTCAAATAACCTGTTGTTAAAAATGATGACATTTATAAAAATTGTAATTATAGATAGTATAATGTTTTTTTTAAGAATATCATAATAACTATTTATTCTAGTGTCCCCGTTGGTTTTAGAGAAACTATAAAATATTAGTTGATAATATGTTTTCGAGAGGAAAGTATAGAAAATAATATGATCATTTTAGGAGTGTCAATATTAGAAAGTCATGAGCAACCATGATGTCGATCAATAACTACTTATAGTTGAGTCATGCATTTACATTATGGATGTTGATGTACAAGAATTTGTCTATCAGAGATAGATATGATTACTCCGAGGATAGACGATCCACCTTCTACAACTGAAAGAAAGAGACATATGAGTACATATTCTTCAAGCCAATTTTGAACAAAAGATTTGATGATGGTTGTATATGCAACAAGAGATGTCCACGTATTAGAGGATATTGAGGGGTTTTGCACTCCACTATAGACGAACCAATAACTTGATGAATACTTGACACCTCGCTATGTTAGTCATGATTTATTATTTTATTTAGATATATTTATTTAGATTTGATACTCAAACATGAGTAGCTGCTATCTTTGATCGATATTATATCATTTTGCTCACGTATATATATATATATATTATCTATATTTTGTCAAAAAAAAAAAAATAAAGTATTAAATAAATCATATATCTTAATTATTAAATAATACAAAAATCTCAATTATTTTAAATATACAAAACTAATTTAATCCAATAATAATTATCCAATATCATAGATGGGAGGAAAATAGATAATCACGTGGTTGATTCAAATATAGTATAATTCAAAAACCATTAAAAAAAATGAGACATAAATAAGTTAATTTTTTATTAAATTTATAGAAAGATCTATAAGTTATTCAAGTTTTGTTAGGGCGCACTTAAAATAAAAATACACCTAAAGATTTTTAAAAATACTACGCTTTGTCGTCAATTTACATACTTCAACCATATGCACCTAAAGACTTACAATCATCGTAAGTCTATGCAAAGACTTAGGACTAAGCTATCGTTAAAATATGACCTAACATATACATCATTTACTTCTATAGTCTCTTGTTGCTTTTCTTTACGGTTTAGGGTTTATGGTTTTAGAATTTGGAGTTAATGAAATCATTAGGATGATTTCAAACTCATCTAAATCTTAACGTTGATTTTTTTTACTTAAAAGCTAAATTATGGCATTATTTATTTAACTTTTAATATAAGTAGATACAAAAAAATGATAAATCCCAGTCAGTCTCATGGTGTTTATGTACGAGTGGTGTTTATGATATCTATCATTTTTAATATTCTTTAAAATACTAAATGTTTAAAAAATATATAAAAAAAATTGAACCGAGCTCAGATGTGATTTGTATCATCTGCTATCAGATGGTTGTGAAAGACCCTTTTTCCACACTCACATCTCATCATCGCTCAGCAGTCATCAATAGGGAGGATCGAACCGTTGTGGTCTCAGTAATTGAGAATAAGCGCACAACCGGTCCAGCCAACTCCGCGATGGCTTGTTGGTGAAGTTTGTTGGTGAAGTTTAGGGAAAATATTTGAAACTATCGAGTAAAATAAAATTGATATATATATAATTTTGCTACCTGTACCAATGATTTTTTTCTTTAATTTTCACTTCCTTTCTAACACTAAACTTTAAATCTTTAAAAGTAATTTTAATTTTTTTTAAAATAATACTAAATATGTTGATGCAGTCTTGTCCTGATTGTTGTTTTGATGTTGACACCGATTTAAGTTCATCGCTAAGAATTGGGCTCGGTAGCTCGTTCTCCTGATTGGGTCAGAGAGGGCTCGGTAGCTCGTTCTCTGGACCGGACGAAGTCGGAGAGGGCTCGGTAGCTCGTTCTCCGGACTAGGTCAGAGAGGGCTCGGTAGCTCGTTCTCTGTACCGGATATGGTCAGAGGAGATTCGTTAATCTACCTCAGGACCGAGATTACGATTGGAGGAAGCTTGGAAGCGTATTCTCTGATTGTGTGGTCACTTAGGGTTGGCATGGGTTAGACCTAAGCTAACCTACTTGTGCTTTGACTTAGGATTTAAGGTCTAAGTTGCCTTAATCGATCAGTAAGTCGATTACTCAAGAGGAGATTGTTTAATCGACCAGATGATCGATTACTAAACCTACTGTTGTCAAAGTCAAAGTGTTAATCGATCAGGTGATCGATTACTGAACCTTCTGTGATTTTTCGGAATTGAACAGAACCAATTCTGATCGATCAGGAGATCGATTAAGGAACCTACTGTGAATTCCGATAATTGAGGTTTAATCGATCGGGTGATCGATTAACAGGTTTAATGGGAATCGCGAGTTACGTGCGGTAATCGATCGGCTGATCGATTACCGTGCCTTAATCGATCGGCTGATCGATTAAGTCAGGGGGTAATCGATCAGTTGATCGATTACCAACGTTTCTGTGGTGTTTTTACGACGTTTGATCGATCGGTTGATCGATTATACTTTATCTACTGTCTCTCCTGCCTTTTTCTGTCATTGCTTCGCTAATCGTCTGAAATTTGCAGGTGAGGTTTGAATTTAACGAAGAGAAAGGAAAGTCAAGGTTTCTGCTTTCCTTGAGCACAGGTGTACCAAGTTGTGATAACGTTTCAATTTCAGGAAAAAGACAAGGCAACGGCGCTCTGAGCTGCACCGAGGATGATCAGGTGATCAGTGCAGTGAACTCAGAGGATGTTGGCTAAAAGGAGGAGAGGAAGAAGAGGGAGGCATCGCTTGATTCCGAAAAACCCTAACGAAGTGCTGTTGCTTGTGCTTGCGATCGTGGTTCTCCTGTCTTCGTGCTCTCCTTACTCCTGTTCTGTGCTTCGTGCTCCTGTGCTATTCATTGAAGCTTCTTGGCCTGAGGATTGTGCAAGCTGTGATTTGCTCTCGGGAAGAAGCTGTGCTCGTGTTGATTCCAGGATTAAGGCTGTGTTGTAAGTTCTATTTGGTGCCTTAATCCATCCTTCTATAATCTCTGTGCTTACATTATATCTTTGAGATTGGTTGTGGAGAGGTAACTCCACCGAGAAGGAGCTTCATATTAGCCGGATTAATCCGGGGTCTGATCTACCGAAGATCAAGGTTTCGTCCACCTTACGGACACGCCGAGGAGTAGGGGCAAGTTATCCCCGAACCTCGTATATTGCTGTGTTCTCTTGATTGTTGTTGTATTTTCCGCTGCGCTAACAATTTTGTAGGACTGAAATCGTCTAAGTTTCGAAAAGAAAGGGCTATTCACCCCCCCCCTCTAGCCATCTACAAGTTCCAACAAAATCCCTTCACATATAAAATAGCCTTGTATAGAATTTTACTATATTTGAATTCGAAAATTTTCGGATTATTTAATCGTATCACATCCTTTTCTATCCGGATTTGGATTTGATAGAAATTGTGATCCCTACATGCTGGATTAGTTTGATGTAACTAATTGTTGTGAGAAAAGCATCAAAACACAATCATACTAAATACTATGCTTTTATAATACAAATTAATAAATAATAATCAGTAATAAATATTTTTAAATAATATTTAATAAACTAATAATTATTTAAACTTTTAAATAATTGTTTAGTTTTGACAAAAAAAAATATAATTAATAAGATTTAGTCTAGAAATTATTTAAATAGCCTTTTAAAATGAATGAGTGTCAAATTTAAATATTAATTAGAAGCTTAGTCATTGATTGATGTTTATTATCAATAATGATTCCATTAGTTTGTTCGAAGAATTAAATACCTAAATTATAAAATAACTAAATAGATTTTTAAATTGACTAGGGCAAAATTTAGGTCTACTTAGGAATCACATTCGCTTAATAATTTAAATTTTTTTTGAGAAAATTAAATATATTGACGTGCGAAGGCTTACGAGTCGAGTTCATTCTACTATTTTTATATTTTTAAAATATATAAACAGACAATGTAAATAGAATTAACTATAATTTTTAATAGTTTTTAAAAAAAATCATCCTGGTTTTTATTAATCTTTTATTTTTTAAAAATAAGTGTCGATATTTAATAGTTTAAAAAAAAAGGAAAAAAATGAGCTCAGATTTTATTTGTATAATCTGTAATGATCAGATTATTGTGAAACCCTTTTTCACACTTTATATCACTTCATCGCTCTATTGAGGAGAGGTTCGAACCGTCGACCTAGTAGACAATCAATCCGACCGTCTAGCCAACCGTACGACCTGACCTTTCTGAACATAATCCGCCTTAAACATAAATTAACGTTGAGTTTCATCCGACATAGGTGACTCATCGGATCGGGTTAAAATTGCTTAAGGAGACACTCCATTTTCAAAAGAACCCTAATATTTATTTATTAAAATTCTCCCAGATGTAAAAAAAACAAATTTCTTTTATTATCAGAATGCATATTTGCATTTTTTAATTAACATTTGAATTATTTATTTGTTAACAAAGATAAAGTGTTTTTAAGAGAATTTTGATTAATTTTAAAAATATCCAACTTAAACGGGTGCGAGTCCTCATGCCACATTATTTTTCCTAATTAAATTGACATATTAATTAATGCATCTGTAATATGAAAATGACTTATCATTAAGTATAAATTTAGAATAATGTAGAAATCATCAGCTTTAGTATAAATTGGATTAATTAAAATAATGTAGAAGTTTGTTTGACTTTGACTTTTTTATAAAAAAATCTAAAAATATGATGAAATCATCAGCCTCAGTATATTAATATTAGGAAATTATGAATGGAAAAGGATCTCGATTATCATCTTACAAATTCGTCCTTTTAACTTTTGGGGAGGAATAAACGTGATATCTAATAATTGAGTGATGAAAAAGCAAAAAGAAACAGAAAATTCATTTTTACCGAGTGAATGGAAATTTTATAAAAAACTGCCTTTATTTGTTATATTTTTTATTTAAATGATTTTATAGTACATAGAAAGAGCAATAGTCGAATCAATCGTTTTTGCTAACCGATAGGCTCGCATGCTAGAAGCCACGAAACTAATAATTCAACACGAGTTGCCTTCATTTTTCTACAAGAAGCTCCAAATAGTTTGTTGCGACAAGCTTCGAATTGATTGCAAAGTTGAAATTGTTATTTCTTTGTCGCGAGAAGTTCCTTGCTCGCTTTCTTCATGACAATTGTCCGAGCCTTTATGTAAGGCATTCTAAGAGGAGAAAGGCAGAGAGCATCGAGAAGATGAGAGACTTCTACTTGTCATGTAATATTAATAAATAAAATATAAAAAAAATACTAATTAATATTCTTAACCGTCGTGGTCACAGTCGTTGAGAATAAGCGCACAACCGGTCCAGCCAACTCCGCGATAGCTTGTTGGTGCAGTTTGGGGAAAATATTCTTAACTATTGAGTAAAATAAAATTGATATATATATATATATATATATATATAGGATTGATATCCTGCCCGAACAGTTTGCGCGACTCCGTCCCGGCATCTAACGTGGCGAAAAGTTTCACTGTTCATCTTCCACCGTGGCCGAAACGAAGCAAAATCCTACAAAATCCCGCCTCTCCCAAATCGCGCGGCCAAACCTCAAAATCACGCGGCATCCCATCGCCGCCCTCGCCCACTACAGCCGCACCCTCTCCTCCATGTGCCACCTCCGCCATCGCTTCCGCCGCCAGCGAGATCATCGAAGCACACGGCCGCCAGTCGCGCCCTCTCCTCCATGTGCCGAAAGGAATGCTGGAGAGGACCACAACAGCGTGGCGCTGACGGAACGGTTCGTGGAGGCGCTGTTCTACTACGCAGCGCTATTCGACTGCCTCGACTCGACTGTCCCCTGGCAGTCCGTGGAGTGGCTGCGGCTGGAGAAGATGCTGCTGGGGGAGGAGATCAAGAACATCATCGCGTGCGAGGGGTGGGAGAGGAAGGAGCGGCACGAGAAGCTGGAGCAGTGGGCGCGGCGGCTCAACGCCGCGGTGCCGCTCGGTTACTACGCGCTCCTGCAGGCCCGCCGCCTGCTGCAGGGCTTCGGCTACGACGGCTACAAGGTACGGGAGGAGGGCGGCGGCCGCCTCATGATGTGCTGGCAGGACCGTCCACTCTTCTCCGTCTCGGCATGGCGATGCTAGCGGTACGATCAACTTGTCAGCTTCTTTTCCGTTTTCATTTGTTTCCTTTTTTGCATGTATGTAGATAATCTTTTTGGCCCTGCGAAATGCACAAACTATTTGGAACAAGAATGTTTCTGTATGTTTTTCCTCCATTCCTTTTCCATTTTGTAAGGCAGAGAGCATCGAGAGGGAGTCTAAGGAACTCATTGGTGTCTTTAGACATCAAGTATCATCTATGTAGAATTG
>NW_027429227.1:0-1182 GCF_044706935.1 Curcuma longa | reverse complement strand
GTACTTTAGAACACTCCCATCTCCCCCACACAACTCATGCTCAATATTCTCTCCACCTTTATGTGCTAAATATAGTAAGTAATTCCACGGTCCCTGTGGATTCGATCTTTTTATTACTTGACGATATTCTGTATACTTGCGGAACGCTACCACTTAACGGGATGTCTAGAAGGAGTTGAAGACCTCTCGATTTTCTGCTGTATATCCTCTCCTCTTCTAACGTTGTGTGGACAACGATCCTTCGAGATGATTCCACTAAGTCTCTTCTCTCCGATGGCAAGAATGCAAGCAATGAAGCAAGCTCTTCTTCCTCTTGCACCCTCGGTCTTCTCCTCCTTCTTGTTGTTGGCCACCGGCCCGCCAAGGAAGGGAGGGCTTGGATTGCCGGCCACAAAAGAAGAGAAGAGAAGAGGGAGGGTGGGCGGCGGAAGAAAAAAATTTGCTTTTGATTCTCCTTGGCCGGCCCTAGAGGGGAAAAGCAAACTTTTTTGTAACGACCCGGCCCATCCGCCCATGGGAACTCTAGGACGACCTTTATTTTTTCTCGTTGGTCACGGCCGTCGACCATCGACCATGTCGTTACCTACTAGGACTTTCCCACCCCTGCCCAGTGGATTTTTGTCCCAGATTCGAACTCTAGACCTGCAGGCTAAAGTACTAAAGTTCCGGCCGAATTTGGTAACCAAGCCAAAACATTTCACTTGGTTACCAGATTCAAGGAACTTTAGTACTTTAGCCTGCAGGTCTAGAGTTCGAATCTGGGAAAGGCAAAAATCCACTGGGCAGGGGTGGAAAGTCCTAGTAGGTAACGACACGGTCGATGGTCGACGACCCATGACCCACAAAAAAATAGGGATCGGGATAAGTAGAGTTCCCACGGGCAGTAATTAGCCGGGTCGTTACAATAAAAAGGCGCCTTTTTATGTAACGACCCTTGTCTTCTTCTGCAATTCAACTACCTCAAAATCATTACAGTTCTCACTTGGTTACCAGATTCAAGGAACTTTAGTACTTTAGCCTGCAGGTCTAGAGTTCGAATCTCGGGAAGGCAAAAATCCACTGGGCAGGGGTGGAAACCCAGTAGGTAACGACACGGTCGATGGTCGACGGCCCATGACCCACAAAAAAATAGGGGTCGGGATAAGTAGAGTTCCCACGGGCGGATGAGCCGGGTCGTTACAC
>NW_027429226.1:0-2988 GCF_044706935.1 Curcuma longa | reverse complement strand
CGCTATTCACCCTCTAGCGTGTTTTCGATCCTACAGAGGAAGTTATCATGCATGGAAGTTATCATGCATGATTAATAGGATTAATCATGCATTGATGAAAGAATACTAAAAGCCTAAAAATATTTGGTATTCATGGCTTGGATATAAAAAGAGTTTTTCTTCGCTAAAGTCATGTTGGATGATCATCTTCTTCTCTCTTCTTAGCTCTTAGACGAAACTACACTAAGGGATTGCTAGCACAACCAACTTTCTTCAAAAAGTGAGTGTTAGTGTGGATACGCATAGAGGCAAGGCACACACTTAAACGTGCTAGAGATCTGACAACCTTTGGATAAACGGGATAAGCAAAGGGCATGCATCAAAAGTATATCGTATTAGATAAGATTTTGTAGATCTAAACTTGTATGGCTTTTTTACATGGATCGCTTAAGAGATCCTATTTTTCACTGCACAATTGTTGCTTTTGTAACATAAGATTCATATAATGGTATCAGAGCCACTTGCCAAAGATTATACAAGTTGTTTCTTTTATATATGATATAGAAGTATGACATGTTGTTGTTATGTGTTGCCTACTTGTATGAGTATTTTGTATGTATGCAATGTTTATGTTGATCAAGCTAAGAGGATATAACATCATCATGTTGACAGATATGCAAACATTTATCTAATGAAAGTGTGTTATAGTCCAATCGCATTTGACAAAAATGTGATAAAATTTATCACGATCTATTATGAACAGATTGACAATTTTTTATCACAAGGATGCATTAACAGAACAAGAGGATCTCGGGTTTATTTTGATGAACAAAGGGCAGTGACTCATTCAAGGAGTTGCAAATAAACTTTTACTTCGGGGGCGCTGCCCTTTGACCATGCACGCTAATCGGTTAGCAAGACCGCCGTGATGTTTCTTCTCATGAGTAATTTTTGTAAACATAATAATATTGATTTCTTAGATCTATTTGTTGTGTGTTGGTTGCCATGGTGCATGGTTATGGCCCTTAACCCCAATGTAATTGTGGTTATGTTGTGTGTGCATGTTGTAATTCATAATACGGCCTGTGTATCTTGCCTTTCTCTCTATTTTCTAGTTGTAAAATAGATTTAGACTCAAATGTAACTTGAGTATTCTTATTTTGTAATGTACAAAATGAGGAGTGAAAAGTCTATTGGAGGATCAAGTTACAAGAAGGATGTCGATGACAGATGATGACCAAAGGAAGCACTTGGAAAAGATGTTATCCCTAGGTTGACCATTCGATATAGAATATGGGTCATAACCATGTCACGTTTAAGCTTATATGCTGATATATGTTATGTGTGTATATGATGCATGTTAAATAAATTTTATCTTTATTAAGTCAACTCGATATGTCTATCAATGTTTAGTACTCACTACTATCTCGATCATTTGTGTTGGGTTTGCCAAAGCAAAGTGACATATTTTATCTTGGTAGAGTGCGAAAGGGCAATTGTGATGTCCCACTATCGAACTTTGAGTGAGACTTAACTAAGTTACCTCATTTAGATTTAGAAAAATTTAGAGGTATATCCCAAAAGTTGGGAAGGTTGGGTAAGAGAACAATTATACTAAGTTTTGGGTTATTAGCCAAAGCTAACTCAAGATGATGTGTAATGTGGATCTTGACCCTTTGTTTCTAAGAGTTGCATGAGATGTAATTAGTAAAATATTACTTAGCTATCATACTAAGTCTTGGGCGATTAGCCAAAGCTAACTCAAGGTGAGGTATGATGAGGATCTTATCCCACATGAATTTGTAGCTATTGGATTAGGAGCTAGTAGTGTGGGCAAAATGCGTTTGCCTACATCCATGACTAGCCTCTATCAAAGCTCTAAGATTTAGTGGAAGCATCATTTAATTAAAGGCCTAATTAAATGATCTAGATATGATACTTATTTTCTATATTTTACTGTTATAGATCACCATGTCATCTAACATGATAAATACTCTCTATCTCTGTGATTTGTCCTTGAGAAGGACAAGCTCAACGGAGCTAATTTCCTAGATTGGTACAGAAATTTGAGGATCATCCTTAAATAAGAATGAAAAATGTATGTCCTAGAGCAACCTCTTCCTGAAACACGCACCACTACCACCACTCGTGTGGAGAAAGACGCTTACAAGAAGCGTCAGGATGATGCATTGGATGTATCATGCCTAATGCTTGCCACCATGAACTCTGAACTTCAGAAGAAACATAAGAACATAGATGCACATGATATGGTTGAGCACCTGAAATAACTATATCAAGGGCAAGCTAGGCACGAGCAGTTTGAGGTATCTAAAGCTTTATTTGCATGCAAGATGCAAGAAGGAACTCCTGTAGAAACTTACGTACTCAAAATGATTGGGTATGTCAAGAACCTTGAAAGACTAGGATTTCAACTGGGCCAAGAATTGATCACTGATCTTATCATGCAATCATTGCTAGAAGGATATAGTCAATTTGTTATGAACTATAACATTAACAAAATTGATAAGTCTCTACCTGAGATGCTTAGCATGTTGAGAACTACTGAACCCAATCTCAAGAAGACCAAGACTAGTAACGTACTAATGGTATAAAAAGGCAAAGACAAATGAAAGCCCAAAGGCAAGGGTAAGACTCATGCTAAAGGCAAGGCAAAATCTACTACATCAAAAGCCAAAGGTGGGATATCCAAGGAAGGAACCTGCTTCCATTGTGGTGAGATAGGACATTGGAAGAGAAACTGTAAGCTTTACTTGGAGGAAGTTAAGAAGAAAAGAAGTGAGACTTCTACCTCAGGTATATATATTATAGAAGTCAATCTCTCTATTTTTTTTATCATGAGTATTAGATACCGGTTGCACATCTTACATTTGTACCAATGTGTAGGACCTACGAAGAACTAGAGCATTGACAAAGGACAAAGTGGACCTACGAGTAGGCAATGGCGCAAGAGTTGCTGCTATAACTGTAGGAACATATTCCATATCTTTG
>NW_027429225.1:0-2014 GCF_044706935.1 Curcuma longa | reverse complement strand
TGTTAGATCCGATGGAATCCATATACTCTCAATACGAGTACGATATTGTCCACTTTGAGCCCACGCCCTCATGGTTTTGTTTTGAGCTTTACTCAAAAGGCCTCGTACCAATCAGATATTTTCCATCTTATAACCCCAGGATCTTTTCATATATTTTTAATGTGGGACTTTGATTGTTATTCCAACAATCTACCCCTCAAACAAAGGACCACTGGGAGTCCCCCTTAATGGTCCTAACGGACCCCTTATTGGTACAGATCCCAACGGATCCGCCCCCTTAACAGTCCCAACGGACTCTTTATTGGTACGGATCCCAACGGACCCGCCCCTTTAACGGTCCCAACGGACCCCTAATAGGAACTCCCACCACATGGACCCGCTCTGATACCACTGACCCGCTCTGATACCACTGTTAGATCCGATGGAATCCATATATATCTCCACAACAGTACTATATTGTCCACTTTGAGCCCACGCCCTCATGGTTTTGTTTTTGAGCTTTACTCAAAAGGCCTCGTACCAATGAGATATTTTCCATCTTATAACCCCAGGATCTTTTCTATATATTTCTAATGTGGGACTTTGATTGTAATTCCAATAATAACACCAGAGGCTTGGTGGTATCAGAGCGAGGTTTTGCGAAGTCCTTTTTTTGGGTCTTTTACGGTGGTCGAGGTATTTTTTTGTTTATATAAAACCAATTTATTTTGGTATCAAAAAAAAAAAACAATGTCTTTCGGTTTTAGTGTTTCGGATTTTTATGTTGAAGTCGTTATTACGACAAGGTCATACTTTGGGACTAGCGGCGACAAGGCATCTTCAGATGGCAATAGGTAAAATGGTTTATCTAGAAATTTTATACCTTTGTTAATAATGTTTCAGATATGACGCGTGGAAAACGGGATACTGTGCAGAAACGTGGGGTAGGACGACCACGTAAGAAGACGTTAGAGTCTCTGATGACCGAGCCACGAGAGGGGTCTACTGAGGTTGAGCCTGTCACCCAGGGACAGAGTTCTCGGGGTGTTACGGGCGCCTTGGGCTCCCAGTCTCCAGGGGTCCCTACTTCAAACCCAGCAGCGGACCCGGCAATACCCCCTGCAGCAAACCCTATAGCACCAGATGTACGCCCTCCGGTAGTGTGTACTGTCCCACAAGGGGTACCTCCTTCTGCGGTGCCTATGGGATACCAGACGGCCCCTGCTGTTGCATACTCGATACCTCCATCGACAGTCCCTGCTACTGTATATCCAGCACCACCTTCAGCGGTGCCTACTGCATATCAGGCAGCCACTGCTGCGGTACACCCTGCTATCCCACCAATAGACCCTGTTGCTGCATACCCGACACCTCCTCAGGTAGTGCCTGCTACTGCATACCAGGCACCCCCACCTGCAGCAACTCCAGTCGCTCCAGCTTATATTCATCCTACAGTGCCACCTGCGGTACCTACCCCTACTTTTGCGACAGTAGCGGCTCCGACGCATACGGGTGCACCACCAGAGGTACCTTCCTCGGCTTTTCCAGCAGCACCCCCTACAGTACTCTCCTCTGGATTCCCAGCCGTACCACCCATGGTACCCACTCCTCTGGTTCTGCCAGTCCCGGTGGCAAACCCTACATACTCTACAGATCTAACGGCGGCACGAGCTCGGATTCCAGCTTTAGCGGAGCAGCTGAAAAGTCGTTTCACACTATTCCGCGGAGGAACGGATCCGAGGGCAGCTCAGTCTTGGTTAGAGACGGTGGAGCGAACTTTCTTCTATACTGCTTGTTCCGAGTGGGAGAAGGTAGAATTGGCGGCCTTTCATTTACGGGACGAGGCCGAGATCTGGTGGGCCACACAGCGCATGGTGTTAGGCGAGCAGCACGTTACCTGGGAGAAATTCAGGGAGATCTTTGAGAGCCAATATTTTCCATTGTCGTATCAGATGACGCGCCGTCAGGAATTTCAAAGTCTTCAGCAGAAAGGGCGCACCGTAATGGAATATAATGCTGAGTTCAATCGACTAGC
>NW_027429224.1:0-3498 GCF_044706935.1 Curcuma longa | reverse complement strand
AGGGACCTGCTTCCTAGGCATGCTCGACTCCGTCTTGAGATTCCGCACTCAATGGAGGTCGGGATCCGTTTCCGCTATGCCTTTCTACAGGCCCCCGAGCTCCATGCTTAACTCCATCCTGAGATTCCGCACTCAATGGAGGTAGGGATCTGCTCCCTAGGCATGCTCAACTCCATCTTGAGATTCCGCACTCAATGGAGGTCGGGATCCGCTCCCGCTATGCCTTTCTACAGGCCCCCGAGCTCCATGCTTAACTCCATCCTGAGATTCTGCACTCAATGGAGGTAGGGACCTGCTCCCTAGGCATGCTCAACTCCATCTTGAGATTCCGCACTCAATGGAGGTAGGGATCCGCTCCCTCAGCCTTTCTACAGGCACCCGAGCTCCATGCTTAACTCCATCCTGCGATTCCGCACTCAATGGAGGTAGGGACCTGCTCCCTAGGAATGCTCAACTCCATCTTGAGATTCCGCACTCAATGGAGGTAGGGATCCGCTCCCTCAGCCTTTCTACAGACACCTCGAGCTCCATGCTTAGCTCCATCCCGATTCTGCACTCAAATCGGAGGCTCCCTCACGGGAGATTCCGCACTCAATGGAGGTAGGGATTCGGCCCTCACCTTGACAGGCACCTCAAGCGGCCGACCTCGACCTTATTCGGCCGCTTACCGCATTCGGGACCCGCTCCCTCAGCCGACCTCGACCTCATTTAGCCTTACTCAGGCCTTCGATTCGGCCTTGACCTCACTCGACCTTATTCGGCCTCGACCTCATTCGGCCAACCTCACCTCGGCCGACCTCGACCTCGGCCGCTTACCTCATTAGGCCGCTTACCGCGTTCGGCCTCGACCTCATTCGGCCGCTTACCTCATTCGGCCTCGACTTCAGCCGACCTCGATCTCTCGATTCGGCCTCGACCTCATTCGGCCTCGATCTCGACCTCACTTGGCCGCTCACCTTATCGGCCGACCTCGACCTCACTCGGCCGCTTACCTTATTCGGCCTCGATCTTATTCGGCCGCCATCTTGACCTCATTCGGCCGCTCACCTCGACCTCATTCGGCCGACCTCGACCTCCGACCTCGACCTCATTCGGCCGCTCACCTCATTCGGCCACCTACTTCACTCGGCCTCGATCTCATTCGGCCGCTTACCTCACTCGGTCGACCTTGACTCCCTCGATCTTATTCGGCCTTGACCTTGCTCGGCCTCACCTTGTTCGACCTTGATTTCATTCGGCCGCTTACTTCACTCGGCCTCGATCTCATTCGGCCGACCTCGACCTTATTCGGCCGCTCACCTCATTCGGCCTTGACCTCATCCGGCCGCTCACATCATTCGGCCTCGACCTCACTCGGCCGCTTACCTTCACTCGGTCTCGACCTCATTCGGCCGACCTCGACCTCATACGACCTCGACTTCATTCGGCCGACCTCGACCTTATTCGGCCTTGCTTGGCCTTGACTTCGGCCGCTCACCCTACTCGGCCTTGACCTCGCTTAGGCCGCTTACTTCACTCGGCCTCGATCTTCGCTCGGCCACTCAATCTTGCCGACCTCGACCTCATTTGGCCGCTCTCCTCATTCGTCCTCGACTTCATTCGACCGCTTGCCTTACTCGGCCTTGACCTCATTCGGCCGCTTACCTCACTCGGCCTCGATCTCACTTCGGCCGACCTCGACTTCATTCGGCCGCTGACCTCGCTCGGCCTCGACCTCGTTCGGCCTCAACCTCATTGGCCTTCACCTCGCTCGACCTCAACCTTGTTCGGCCTTGATTTCATTCGGTCGCGCTCATTCGGCCTTTACCTTACTCGGCCTTGACCTCATTCGGCCGCTCGGCCTCGACCTCACTCGGTTGCTTACCTCATTCGGCCGCGACCTCATTCGGCCGCTTACCTCATTCGGCCTTGACCTCACTCGGTCGCTTACCTTATTCGGCCTCGACCTCATTCGGCCGCTCACCTCATTCGGCCTCGACCTTCATTCGGTCGCTTACCTCATTCGGCCGCTCACCTCATTCGGCCGCTCACCTCCTCGGCCGCCTACCCACTCGGCCTCGATCTCATTCGACCGCGACCTCATTCGGCCTCGACCTCGGCCGACCTCGACCTCATTCGGCCGACCTCGACCTCGTTCGGCCGCTCATCTTACTCGGCCTTGACCTCATTCGGCCGCTTACTGCCTCACTTGGCCTCTACATCGGTCTCACCCGACCACTCTGTCACTCAACAACCCGGCAACTCTGCCGCTCTATCAACTCCTCCACTCATCCAAATCTTTCAGCCACTCATCCCGACTATCTCGTCTCGGCTACCTCAAGTTAGGCACCTCATCCCAACAGCTCATCACCAATATGGTAAGAGAGACGATTAGATCAGTATACATAGTCCAGTCAGTCGGACTACGCCTCCTTCGACTAGACTTGGAGGGGAGGCTTCTGATCCGGCTCGTTACCACCCAGCCAAAGGGATAAGGACAACGACCAGTTCCCCAAACTTGGCCCCCCTAAAAACCTGCATATTAATGCACCAGACCGTTAGATGAAGATCGGCTAAATCTGAACCATTGATATTCAAAAACCTTCAAAGATTATCCTTACCATGTCAACAACCAATCACATGCGCCGATCTCCACAAATAACGCTCCGCCTGATATTATATAAACCCTGCAGGTATGAAGGAAAAAGGGGCTCTCTCTCTCTCTCTCTCTTCTTTTTATTTTCTTTCTTTATTTCATACGCGCATATATTTATTCTATTTCGGCTCTAACTTGAGCGTCGGAGTGGCTTGTCGGGGTGCCCCCGGCACCATTCTTGACCCTCTCTTTTTCTTGGTGATTTTCAGGTCCCCTCTTCTAGCGATTCTTTTCGAGGAGCGCAGTTCTGATCTGGCGTACAAAGCATCCACGGCGAATTGACCGGAACAATAGTTAAAATTAAGGATTCATCTTTTGGAAACCATTGAATCGATAATTTTAAACTGTAATCCGGCCTACTGAATTAAGTCACAAAACATGAAGAAAAAAAATAATTGGCCACGAAATAGTGTGACCACAAGTAGTTTTTACTCTTCGTAGGGCCACAATGTACAAAAAAAAAATCAACCAATCAATCAATCTGGAAAACATAATAAATATGTCTAACTTCATCTAGAAGACTTGATTTTTACTTGATAGTTTTAAGTAGCATTGAGAGTGTCTAGAATATTCATCCCATTTTATTCTAGGATGAATATCACCATATAAATTCCCTGATAAAAGTTTTAAAATCTTAATTTATATCTCAGTTTTTTAATTTAATGTATAAATTAATTTTATTATTTTGAAACTATTTTTAAGTTCTTTACAAGCACTTCCAAGAGAGAAAAAAAGGTCCCATTGGGGACTCCTTGACCTTTGGTATGTCCATATGCATCTTGATGTTTCTTATTTTCTTTTGGGGGCTTTTCATCCTGACATCTTCTTCTAAGTAGTAAATGGAAAGAATGCATAGTCAGAGG
>NW_027429223.1:0-14860 GCF_044706935.1 Curcuma longa | reverse complement strand
TAAAGAAAAAGGATAGAAGAGGAAGAACTCGCACCTGTAGAAATGCCCTCATCACAGCTTACCTCTTCTATGTCTGACTACAGTAGACAAGTTACCATTCATATCATAATGGAGAGATTACATGATGACCACAAGTGTGCTAGAAGTTAAAAATGTGTTTTAAATTGATATCAGATTCACATCGATTCCATACAGCATGCCAACTAACGGGATCCAGAAAGGAGAAATTTATACACCTTACTTTCCGCATGTAAATTACACTTGTGAAATACGAATAAAACATCAACACAACCAGCATTTTTTGACGTGAAGACTAAATAGGTCAAAAAAAAAAAAAAGAAGCAGATGACTTACTATTCCATACTAAGAAAACAGAGATAAATTACATTTTTAAAATACAAACAAAATGTCAAAACAATCAGCTACTTTTTTCAGACTATATGATTTGCATGCCACTTAATATGAATGTTTTGATGCCAACTCTGTTTAACTTTCAGGGTGTTAAGAGTCTTTCCACTTCTTAATAACAATCTACAATAATAGTTAATAATAACGACAAATTTTATTCCACATAATAATGGCTGCATAAACAAATGAAAACAAAATGATAAAAGTTACTACGTACTGAAGTTCTGATTCCCGAGCAAATCATGACTCTGGTTCCATCCAGGCAAATGTTGCTTGGCATTCCCTTTCCAAGTTTCCTCAAAAATAGGTAGCTCATCTAATGATAGTAAAATGTACTTAAATAAGTCAAATTAAGAACAAAATCATCCTCAAAGCTGAAGCAAGATATGATGTCTAACCTTCATTCAGATTATGCAACGTTTGCACTGTGTCTACCCTTCCATCTGAATTCAGTTTTCTTGAGACCGAGTGACCCTAAAAAGATGATAACCAGGTAATAATTACAGTGGCATATGAAAGACAACATTATATCAAATTTTCAAGGGAAAATCTTCCTATTTGTTTGGGATATTTAATTACAATGAAATTATAGTTCAAATACTTCATTGATGAAGAAAGGTATAGTAGAATTCCAACATCCTAAAAAATTTGGGATTTCAAATTACAACATAAATTTGTTAGCTTCGTGTTTGGTCATTCCTAGAAATCATAAAATATTCTATACAACATTATCAAGTAATGTTCCTACCAACTGCTTGAGGTTGACTAAAAGAATCTTAACCCTCCATTGAACTCTATGCAAATCTCTATGTGAGACTATTGCACTAGTAAAACTCATTATCTTGAATCTCTTTTAATTATGTTAACTAAATGTTTCTATATTTCCACTTGCAACTATTAAATATATTACACTTTAGATTTGAACATGTTCAAAACTCTAATTGCTCGCATTTAGTAATATTGTTTCTTTTCTAATAACATCAGCATCAGCATTTATGGAGCACTCTCACCTACATTATTTAACTTTTTCAATAATTTATTCCCCAACTGCCTAAACTGAAGCTCTAATCAGGTTGGAATTTTAATATGGCATAGAATTTAAGATAAATATGTTCCAAACAGACTGTGAATTAATAACTTGAAAAAACACTCTAAGTCAAGTGTACTTTGTCACGAAGCCCACGGGATATCCTGTGGGTAGCTCTACCAGTAGTACTATCAGCCTCCTTACTCTCCTCCATAAAAACCTGTCATGGTTGCAAAGGGTAAGAGTATTAGCATAATGTTGGAACGATACAATATTCAAAAAAAAAAATCACTCACTCCATTGCCGCCCATTCTCCTGGTCGCGGATGAAGAATAATAAGCACCATGTGGACCACCATAAGTAACGGTTGAGCTTTGGAAAGTACAAGTGTTACCCTGCGATTGCATCATATTGGGATGGTAGAAATTGTTCCAACTGTGCACATGCCTGCTCTTGTTTTCTGAAAAAGTAACAAGATGATTACTTCTCCATCACTATAAAAACATTAACAATGAACAATCTACCAAAATCAAAAGTGAATCTATGAGAACAGTACATATACCTTCAACGGCTTCATCAGGTTCTTGAACAAATGGCTCTTTATGTGTTCTAGAATGGTTTCTTGTATCCTTTATCTTCTCCTTTCCCTTCCTCTCTTCTTCGTTGTCATCATCATCATAAAGTTCCTGAATTATTGGACCCTTCAGCTTATTGGCAGGGGGTCCCTGCTCCATGAACCGAGGATTGCTAATCTCTCCAAAGAAGTTTCCTTGGTCAGGAAACATGCCAGGACCAATCATGCTCGGTCCAAACATGCTTTGGCCCATCATGCTCCCAAATGGCTGGGTAAAGAAAGGGTCATCAAAGGGATCCCTCCCAGCCAAAAAACTAGACATCAGACTCCTCGATCTTCCAAAGCCACCAAACCCCGCAAATGGATCTCCCATACCGAAGAATTCATCTTGTCCCCCTCTGCCTCTCTGCATTTCTCAGAGCACAACTCTGAACATGGAAAATGAAATCATGATCTTTTCTTTATATTTTTTTAATACAAAAACATAAGGAAAAATGGAAGCAAAATGGAAGCCCAAGAATCGCAACCGATATCTTTGCACATCAAAAACAACCAACTGAAATCGTTAATGTATTCAAATAATAAATGGAACAAGATTTCTTTCGACTCCCTCTAAAAATTAACAAATCCACACGGCAATTCCCGAACAAAATGAAATTTTTCCCACCGCAACCCTAGAAATTGATCTGCAAACGCAAACCAGGAAAACCTAACTGAAAAAGAAAAAAGAAAAACGCAACGCACCGAGCTCGAGCCGAGGAGAATCGTCGTGCGTTCGGCCTCCGCCTTGCGCTCTTAATCGATCGCACGAAAGATGAGATAATTGAGCGGAACCGACGACGCGATCGTTTTAAATCGCAGGCAGTGGAGGCGCATCCGACGGAAACCGAGAAATAGAAACTTCGAGAGGATAACCAAACGATAAATTACTAAAAATACTAATTAATCGATAAAATATTTATTCGTCACTTTTTTTTACAAAAAAAAACAAGAAATAGAAAATAAGGGAAGTAAAATAAAATTCTCCGAGATGTTAATCGTTAATCCAAAAAGTTAGTAAATGATTGTAGTAGCAATTAAGATATTAATAAGTAATTAATGTACAGGAATTTTAGTATTTAACTATGGAAAAAAATTAGAAGGGAGAAAAAAAATGTGAGCTTCGAGGTAACAAACTATACATTTGAGAATAGTGTTACCTATGATGGTTACAAGAAATCGCTTAGAATAGTGTTACCTATGATGGTTACAAGACATCGCTTATTGTCCTTTAGTCTCATATGCTCTTCTGTAAAGGTGAAATTCGTCATCCTAACGATTCTACACGATCGATCTTACAATCATCTGTGAGGAGTTAAATTGAAAAATAATTATCTTGGCTTTTTCAAAATTTGAATCTTTATCATCTTCTGTAACTCTGTTCCATCGTAATCAATTCAATTATGCCTCATAGGCTAGTCTCATATGCTCGGTATAGAAACAGGTTGAATACATTCATATATTGAAACACCGAAAACTTGCTACTTTGCCAGGAGGATAAGGAGAGATTGCATTGGATGGACCTTAGTCAGTCTTCTACAGATGGCCAACATGATAAAATTTCTAAACTTTTGCCGAAAATTTTAAGCTAATACAGAGTTCCTTGTGTCGGGTACAGAAGGTAATGGCGAAGGCCAGTTTTCTATCCTGAAGGAGGAAGTTGTGAGGTTTGGTTTCGAGATCGTTGGACTGCAGTGGGTTTCCGAATTGCAAAAAGCCACTTCCACCTCGGTGCCGGAATTCGCAACAGTCGGCACGGGCAAAGGTACTAATGCAGTCTCCACTTTTGCCTTCTTCTTCTGCTCCAATTCATAGCTTGGCAAGAAGCTTCCTAGCACAACCTGATAGCATACTAAGAGTTATAGGATGTAGAGTTTCGAGTAAGTTTGCTTTTGAAAGATTCTATGGCGGCAAATGGCAAAGTTTGAGAACATGTCTGTGTTGCTAAGTTTGATATGGTATAATTTATCTTGACGGGTTTCGATTGCTTAACCATTGATACCTGAACAGGACTAGCAGCTATGAGCAAACCCGCGACCCCTCCACCAATTACTTGACCGTCTGGTCTTGCCAAAGAAACACTCATTCCGCCCGATCTACTTCTTGTCCCTCCCCTTTCACTTGGTACGAATGAGCCCGATAATGAAAGCAATTGAAAGTGCCCCTGCGAAAGGTGGAACTAACATTTTAGGCAGCAGAAGGAACTCAAGCACACCATTCAACCGAGGTAACTTGTGCAGTGTATGGCTATGTGCAAGGACAGTTTAGAAATTCATTCGCAAAAGGAACATTCTATTTCGAGATTTTACCACTTTAGTGATTACGGTTACTAGAAAATAACAAAATAAGCAACCAAATTTCATGTCATCAGGAAAACAATCATCCATATAGTATAACAAGGAATCAAAGATGGATATGCAACTTTCGACTTAAATCTTCAGCAACAAAAAGATTTACATGCATAGAAAGATCTTTTGAAACAAACCTCATAGGTCATAGTGCCACCAAAGGAAGCAGGTTGGCGAAGGGTCACATTTGATATAACTCCATTGGCAGATAAAATACAAATAGCTCTTGGCCCCTGCTGCGAAAAGGATATGATCTTCATGGTTACATCCTATACAGATGTTGCAACAATTAGCAAAAAAAGCATGCATTAGACCATCTGAAATTCCTAAGCAATAATTAGACACAAATATTTATCGATCAAATATTTATTTGGGATATCACTAAACTACACAAATTGTACTAGATTAAATCAAGCAGATCAGTCACTTTCTATATGTAAAAAATAACATAAGCAAGATTAGAGTTTTTGCTGAAAGTTAACCCAAAGTTTAAGAATTTTAATCAACCAAAAAGCTAGAAGAATTTTGATACATGACTAAAATGATTTCCTACTAGAAACTTGTGCATTAATTTCAAGGCGATAAACTAGGAGAAAAATTACAAGATAAATGTCTTTAAGGTAATTTGGCAACATCTAACCATCGGACTTATAATTTCCATTACTTTGCATCTAGCAAAAAAACAAAGACGTATTACAAGAAATAGGACAAAATGAACCTTTCCACCTTTGTGATCAATAGCAGTCGATGAAATTTCTACTACTGCTACAGAAACTACATAACTGAGTTCAAATTACTCCAAATTTCCAATTGTTTTCAAACAGAAAATAAGACTCAAAAACTTAAATCATTCATGACTGTGAAAGAACTGCAACATTAAGTAAAATAGGACATGCAAACTTCGTGAAGCAAGAAAATTTGCATTTTGCAATGGGGTCAAGGTTGTACGAGTCAGTCGAACTAAGCTTTGTGTTATTCAAGCTTCTTTGATAAGGAAACCGAGGCAAATCAAGATGAGCCTAAAATTAACCAAGCTGATGGGGCACTTGTTCAAGCTCGACTTAGCATGTGTTTTTTTTAGCTTGAGCTTGTTTGTTTAAATGTTATCAAGCTTATTTGATTATTTGAAACTTTTACATTTTTAAACTTATTTGATTGGTTAGTGAGCTTGATGTTACAAGTTTGTTTGTTTTAGAACTTCTTTATATATTTACAAGTTCAATAAAAATCTTATTCATAACAGGGTTCCCAAGCTTTGTTTGTAGACATTTATTATGAACAGTTGACAAACATATGTATTCAAGCTTGTTGATTTAGTTTAATGAATTGTTCAAACTTATTGCTCAAGCTTATTCATGATCAAGTTCTTACCAAATCAAACACTATGCTTGCTCATGAATATTCGGTTCATTTATAACCCTAAATGTGGGCAATTGGTAAGCCAAACACCACTTTAAATGGAGCTTAACTATAGCCCAACATCACTTTAGTTTCAAGCATAAAAATAATAACTAGAAATTTGTCTTCCTTACTAAAATTTAACCATTGTAGCTTGAAAGCCTTTTTGCTACTAGCTAAAGCAATACCTCGCCAGAATCAATGGTAAGAATGTGAGATGTGAAATTTGCACCAGCAGAACAAGCCGCCATTTTCCCGTATAGAGCGCCTATTTTCAGGAAGTATAACATAATGAGAAAAGGCGTAGATTTATCATAAAATCAGAAGAATGAAGATAAAACAATGACATAGTTCTAGCAATTACAGTCACCAAGTCCCAGACTCTTTTCTTTAGTCAACTAAGTGCATAGCCCAATAATTATAATTGCTGAAATGAAACCCAAATGATTAACGGCTAGACTAATACTAGCTATCTTCCTTTCCACATTGATTCCATCAGGAAACACAAGTGAGCAACTCAAATGCTTGACCAAGAAGATGGTCCCTTTTCCTTTCTTCAAAAATCTTTAGTCAACCAACCCGAAAAAGACTCTTTTAAGCAGCTTCCTCCAACATCTCCAAACCACAGAGTTGAAATTCTTCCTAGAAAGACACTAATTAACATTCGGGCGTCACTAGTCTAGTGGATTGAAACAAGAGGTATGGTCTCCCAAGAAGATGTCTGACTTTTGAAGTCCCAAATTGCTGCTTGGTAGTTAAAAAAGACAATAGAAGCTACAACAAGGAGAAATATGAATTGTTTTGATGAAATTGCAAGATGAAAACTTTGATTGCATATGTTTTACACAAATTCTGTGCTCGATTTCAACGAGGTGAAGTTTTTTGCCTTGACGAGGACAAGAAGGGAAGTGGAAATACCTGCAGACTCTAATTGGAAAGAGTACTGTGCTGCTGGTGCCTCGCCGGAGCCCGCAGCCACTACCGGCCGCCCTCTACCGAACTTCATCACGGTGCCCACCGCCGTGGCCGGAGTGTACTCCCCCACCGGCGCCGACGCCAAGAGCGGCCTAGGATTCAGCGGCCGCGACAAGCTCCCGTCAGGCGCGTACTTCCTCGGCCTGCCCCTCTTTTTCTTGCTCCCTCCCACGCCCGCCGTCCCCGTCGTCACCGCCGTAGCTGGCATCTCGGCCACCACCGTCTCCGCTGAGGCCGCAGCTCCGCCGCCCTGGCCAGGAGGCTCTTCCTCCCTCCTCTCCCCAGCCGTCTCCATCATCGCCACTTCGGCTGGCTCAATGACCTTGTCATCGATCCTCTCCACCACCTTCTCTACCTCGGCTGCCTCACTGACCTTCTCGTTGATCCTCCCCACTACCGTCTCCACCTCGGCTGTCTCACTTACCTTCACATCTATCCTCTCCCCCACCGTCTCCACCTCCCCCACCGTCTCCACCGTCTCCACCATCGCCTCCTCACTGACCTTCTCATCAATCCTCTCCACCACCGTCTTCATCGTCGCCGCCTCGGCCTCACTTACCTTGTCATCTATCCTCTCCACCACCGTCTTCATCGTCGCCGCCTCGGCTGCCTTACTGACCTTGTCATCGAACCTCTCCATCACCGTCTTCATCGCCGCCTCACTTACCTTCTCTTCATCGATTCTCTCCACCACCATCTCCGTCGCCGCCGCCGCCACCTCCGTCACCGCTGCCGGCTCCGCCGCCGGAGAAACCAGTCCTCCGCCTTTCTCCATCTACAGAACAGCGACGGATTCAATGGAAATGGATCCTATAATTTTTATACCCAAAAAAATGACAAAAAAAACTAAAAAAAATACCTGATAAAATATTTAAAAAATAGCAATTAAATATGGAAAAAATACAAATTAAAGTAAAGGAAAGCTGAAGGTGGAAGCAACAAGAGGGGGACGAAATTAATGCGTATCGTCTAAAAAAATGGATTAAACTTTAATTTAATCCGACGAGCAAAAATTTTGATAAATTATTATTTTTTGCTTCCTTGCGCAGCGGGAAAGTTAGTATTTTCAATTAAATAAATGGATTATCATTGTTTATTTATTTATTTTACTTTTTTTAATGTAGCAGGTAGCTTTATTATTTTAATAATTTATTTATTATTATTATTTATTCAGTTTAATGAAATAGTTTAAATGGAAAATTTCATTTAACCGTCTCTAATTTGTCTACGTTTCGAGATCGCCCATGGAATTAAATATGAATATAATTTTTTAATTGAATAATAATTTGTAAATGAGATTTTGACACTTTTTGAAGGAAAAATAATTATAGATAAAATTAATTTTAGGATGAGTTAAAGTTTAAAATTTTACAAGGCTATTTGATAAATAAATTTAAGATCAAGTGATAAGGACTTGAATACGATTATATTTAAAGATAAAATTTTAAATATTTTATTTATTAATATTTTTTATTAGTATGCGGATTAAAAATATTAATTTATGGGCTAAAAGTTTGTGAGAAAAATTAAAAGAGTAACCTTTAATTATCTTTTTCATTAAAAAAATATTTCAATTTTTAAAAATATTAAAATAATATTTCATCCTATTTTTTCATATAAATACTTTTATTTTAATATTATTATAAAATATTTAATTAAAATTAAATTTGATCAAATTTAAGTAACTTAACTAAGTTAAAAAAAAATTTTAATATAATAGTTTTTTAAGAGTAATTTTGCTTTATATTAAATAAAGTTGATCGAATTCATTATAAATAAAAGTATTTTAGAATAAAAAAATAAAATGACATACTATTTTAATATTTTATAAATCTAACCCTTTTTTAATAATAATTAATTTTAATTTGAAATTAATGTCCATACAAAAGAAGATTTTTAGATCTCAAAATTTTAAATGCTATTTAAAAAAACTAAAATATAATTGAGAGGTTTATTAAAATATGTCCAAAACAAATTAAAAGCCATTTTTAACTTAATATAAATATGACAACTACTGATTAATCATTAAATATGAACTATAATATAATTTTTTAGTGAAGAATAATTTGTAAATGAGATTTTGACACTTTTTGAGGAAAATCAATTATGGAGAAAATTAATTTTAAGAGAGTTTTAGTTTAAAATTTTATAGGGACGAATTTGATAAATAAAAAATTTTAAGATTTTTTGATAAAATATTCATTCAATAATTATTGGTTACGTGATAATAATTTAAGACCAAGTGGTTAGGGATGAACAATAATTTGATTAAATTAAATAAATTTACTGAATCGATCGAATTTAAAAATTCAGTTCCGTTATTTAGGAAAATCGGTTACTTTTTTTAAAAAATTTGATAATTCGGTTTGATTTTAATTTTAAAATTTTTTATTGGATTAAATTGAATAAATTAAATGAGTTAAAATAAAAAATAATTTATAAATTCTTAAAAAATAAATTTTTAAATCCCTAACTAAATTAATTGGTAATTTTTTATAATATTAAAAATTTTGATTATTTTAATTATTTTAGTAAAAATTAAATTAACTAATATTTTAAGAGTTTAATTTGTTCGATTTTTATTTAAAAATTTAGTCAATTTAATTAATTTTTTAAAAAAATCTATTCAATTAGATTACGATTAATTAAGTTCCATTCGATTTAATTTTAAACGAATTCTCAGTCTTATACCCGTGGTAAGGACTTGAATACCATTATCTTTAAAGATAAAATTTTAAATATTTTTTATTTTATTAATATTTTTAATTAATAGGTGGATTAAAAAATATTAATTTGTGGGCTCCGATAAGTTGTGAGAAAAATTAAAAGAGTAACTTTTAATTATCTTTTTCATTAAAAAAAGTATATTCAATTTTTAAAAATATTAAAATAATGTTTCATCTTACTTTTTCATATAAATACTTTTATTTAAATATTATTATAGAAACTTTAAGTAAAATTTCTATAGCGTGTAATAATTTTGTTTAAAATTATAATAATATAAAATAATTTGACTAAAATTACTAATCAAAACTGTTACACTATTATATGTTATATCAACTTTGCTATAAGGTACCAGATAAGGAAAATGTTCTTTGGATTAAATAGATACAATACACTCAAGTAAAAATTGAAATCCGTTATCCTAACCATCTTATACGGTCGGCTCACGACCATCTACAATGAGGTAAATCGAGAAATCGTAGTTAGTCACAACAGAGGAGGACATTGTCTCAGCTTCACCGATTCGACCCTTGCCAACTTCAGCAATTTTGTTTTGTCATGACCAACTTAATTATGTCCCGAGATAGGTACACTACACTTATTATGTGTTAATGTATGAATATGAGATGCAGTGCACTTAATTTATCGTTAATCAAGAGATTAATTTATATTTAGGATATTATACTTTCAACATTTGGGGCATCAGTGGATGCTATATAGAATATGACGGAGTGGTTTGAATAGGATGGAGGGTGGCTAGAACGAATGACCTTTTTAAGGCATCCTAGCCCTAAGAAGTCTTAGGTGCGGATAGTGTAGAAGTCGTATATATTGGTGTAATCAGTCTCTAAGATTTCGATATTTAACAATATACTCGTATTTGATTAAAATTGATCGAGAGTTGATTCAAACATACTAAGATTGATGAGATATTTAAAAGTAAGAATGAGAAGTCTAAGCATATCAAAATTGATTGAATATTTGACAATTTAGTGAGAAGTATAATAATGTTAAGATTGACTATATGACTAACAGAAAAATATCAAGAAAGGTATGGACGATCCTATGCACCACAGTCTTTATCGTCACCGCCGCGGCTGCCTCATTGACTTTATCATTGAACCTCTCCACCACCGTCTTCATGGTCGCCGCCTCGGCTGCCTCACTGACCTTATCATCGATTCTCTCCACCATCATTTCCGTTGCCGCCGCCGATTCCGTCACCGCTGCCGGCTCCGCCCTTCTCTATCTACAGAAGCAGCGACCGATCCAATCAGCTTCCGTGGAAATGGATCCTATAATTTTAATACCCATAAAATGACAAAAAATCTATAAAAAAATGGTAAAATACAAAAAAGCAATTTAATATGGAAACAATATAGATTAAATTAAAAGAAAGCGGAAAGTCGGAGCAACAAGAGGGGGACGAAATTAATGCGTATCGTCGAAAAAAATGAATTAACTTTTAATTTAATCCCACGAACAAAAATTTTGATAAATTATTATTATTTTTGCTCCCTTGCGCAGAGGAAAAGTTAGTATTTTCAATTAAATAAATGGATTATCATTGTTTATTTATTTATTTTACTTTTTTTAAGTAGCAGGTAGCTTTATTATTTTAATAGTTTATTTATTTATTATTAAAATATTATTATTATTTATTCAGTTTAATGGATTAGTTTAAATGGAAATTTTCATTTAACCGTCTCTAATTTGTTACTTTTCGAGATCGCCCATGGAATTAAATATGAATATAATTTTTTAGAGAATAATAATTTGTAAATGAGATTTTGACACTTTTTGAAGGAAAAATAATTATGGATAAAATTAATTTTAGGATGAGTTTTACTTTAAAATTTTACAAGGCTAATTTGATAAATAAAACTTATAATGAGAGCTTTTTTGAAAAAATATTCATTCAATAATTATTCATTAAGTGATAATAATTTAAAACCAAGTGATAAGGACTTGAATATCATTATCTTTAAAGATAAATTTTTAAATATTTTATTTATTAATATTTTTAATTATTAGGCAGATTAAAAATATTAATTTGTGGGCTAAAAGTTGTGAGAAAAATTAAAAGAGTAACCTTTAATTATCTTTTTCATAAAAAAATATTTCAATTTTTTAAAATATTAAAATAATATTTCATCCTATTTTTTCACATAAATACTTTTATTTTAATATTATTATTAAATCTTTAATTAAAATTAAATTTGATGAAATTTAAGTAACTTTACTAAGTTAAAATTTTTTTTAATATAATAGTTTTTAAGAGTAATTTTGCTTTATATTATAATAAATTTAATCGAATTCATTATAAATAAAAATATTTTAGAATGAAAAAATAAACTGACATACTATTTTAATATTTTATAAATCCAACCCTTTTTTAATGATAATGAAAATAAAGGATGTCCTAAAGTACTCCTTAAATAATTTTAATTTGAAATTAATGTCCATACAAAAAAAGATTTTTAGATCTCAAAATTTTAAATGTTATTTTAAAAACTAAAATATAATTGAAAGGTTTATTAAAATATGTCCAAAACAAATTAAAAGCCATTTTTAAGTAATATAAATATGTCAACTAGTGATTAATAATTAAATATGAACTAGAATATAAGTTTTTAGTGAAGAATAATTTGTACATGAGATTTTCACATATTTTGAGGAAAAATTAATTTTAAGAGAGTTTTAGTTTAAAATTTTATAGGGACAAATTTGATAAATAAAAACTTTTATGATTTTTTGACAAAATATTCATTCAATAATTATTGATTACATGATAATAATTTAACATCAAGTGGTCAGGGGTGGGCAAACATTCAATTAAATCAAATAAATCAATCGAACTGATCGAATTTAAAAATTTAATTCAGTTATTTTAAAATTTTAATTTTAAAAAAAAAATTGATTAATTTGATTAATTCAGTTCAATTTTGATTTTTAAATTTTTTATTCGATTAAATTGAATAAATTAAATTAATTAAAATAAAAAAATAATTTATAAATTTTTAAGTAAATAATTTATAAATTCTTAACTAATTGATAAATTTTTTATAATATTTAAAAATTTTGATTATTTTAATTAATTCTATCAAAAATTAAATTAATTAAATTTTTATCAGATCAATTTATTTTATTTTTATTTAAAAATTTAATCAATTTAGTTAATTTAAAAAAATCAATTCTATTCGATTTTATTCTGATCGAATACTAAATGGTAAGGACTTGAATGCGATTATCTTTAAAGATAAAATTTTTAATACTTTATTTTTTTAATATTTTTAATTAGTAGGTGGATCAAAAAATATTAATTTGTGGGCTCCGTTAAGTTGTGAGATAAATTAAAAGAGATAATCTTTAATTTTCTTTTTCATTAAAAAGGTATTTTTCAATTTTAAAAAATATTAAAATAATATTTCATCCTATTTTTTCATATAAATACTTTTATTTAAATATTATTATAAAAACTTTAATTAAAATTACTATATCGTATTATAATTTTGTTTAAAATTATTATAATATAAAATAATTTGACTAAAATTACTAATCAAAACTGTTACACTATTATATGTTATATCAACTTTGCTATAAGGTACAAGGGAAGGATAATATTCTTTGGATCAAGTAGGTACACTACACTTATTATGTGTTGATGTATGGACATGGGATGCGGTGCACTTGGATTTATCGTTAAGCAAGAGGTTATTTTATATTTGGGATCTTTTTTTTTTTTTTGATGAAGGTAAAATGTATATCATCAAAGAAAAAGCACAAGTATATAAAATAACCAATGACTCTATCTCACATCATGTCTGACGAAGTGTCAGATCTGAGTAAGCGTCAATGGTGCATCATACACGTGCTCACATGTGAACCAACACTGTCCTATGTCACTCATACTTTGTCTCTTGTGCAGGTACCTATGCCACTGCACTCATCCTGTCAGCATCCGCAGCAGTGAGGTAATCACATCGTGCATCATGAGCTACCATCACAGCTACCTGGTCTTCAAACCATTAGTCACCACACCATCATCCTTCCTCTGCATCAGCCCACTTGGTATCCCCGAGCTGTGCCTCAGCACCCTCCATATGTCTGCCACCTGACAGCAGCACCTCCCAGCAAAGATCGTGTCCTCCACATTTAGCCAATGTATGCAATCCGCAGCCCATCGTGTCCACAACACCGCTGTCAACTCCTAGTAGCCACCAATCAACCAGCATCACCAATGTCACCTCCAACAAACTGCACACTTTTAGCAAGTGGCCAGCTGTCAACGGATTTGATGTGTCTTTACCGTAACCGTTCCTACGGACTAGATGAGTCATTCTGGTGGACTCATTCACCCTTCTAGGCTTTTTGGTAAAACCTCAGTCATCAACGGATTTGGAATGTCTTTACCACGAGCCGTTTGTTGTGGACTAGATGGATCAGTCATGGTGGATCCATTCACCCTCATAGGCTTTTTGGCAAAGCCTCAGCCATCAACGGATTTGAAGCGTCTCTACCACGTGTCGTTTGCTGTGGACTAGATGGATCAATCAACATTTTTTTTTTTATAAATGCACAATGTATATGTATGCATGTATGTAGATACAGGGAATGTGTGTATAATGTAATGCTCAAATGGAGAAATAATACATATATTGACTCTAAATGCATGGATGTGACTCTGTACATGAATGTGAGAATGAATGAGATGCTCGTTACCTCAATCGGACATAAGTCTCCAGTATATATGTGAGGTTACGAGGATGCATGCATATGTATACAGTCTGGCAAAATGAAAACGCTCCAGTAAAGGCGCTACCCCTGACATAGCTCCCGGTCAGTGTAGACTCCAAGTGTCTGGTATACATGCATCTGAACTCGCCTGAACAGGAGCCCCTCATCCAGTCGTTGTCCCTCATGCACCCAAGCATTCCTAGCACCCCATAGGTGGTATACTAAGGCCGCCATAGCCACATGTCTCGCCGATGACGCAATGGAGGTCTTCCGGTATAGCCGTCTGAAAGTACGTAGCATGCTCCGGTAAGTGCTCATCTCCGGTCGCATCTGTAGCCACTCACGAGTCCTCCTCCATAACCTGCTAGTGACATCACACCGAAAGAAAAGGTGTTCCAGCGTCTCCTCCAACTGTCTACAAAAAATGCATAGCTGATCATATGGGTCGTCGATGGATGCTATATAGAATATAGCGAAGTAGTTTGAATAGGATGGAGGGTGGCTAGAACGTATGACTTTTTTAGACATCCTAGCCCTAAGAAGTCTTGGGTGCGAACAATGTAGAAGTCATATATGTTGGTGCAATCAGTCTCTAAGATTTCGATATTTGACAATATACTCATTTTTTTA
>NW_027429222.1:0-9452 GCF_044706935.1 Curcuma longa | reverse complement strand
TGTTGAAGATCGGGAGATGGCTAGAGAGGGGGGGAGTGAATAGCCTCCCTTTGAAATTCGATTTTCTCCTACAAGAGGTTAGTGCGCAGCGGAAAATAGCTAACAAAACGAAAACAATGCAAACACTATGATATACGAGGTTCGGGGATAACTTGCCCCTACTCCTCGGCGTGTCCGTAAGGTGGACGATCCCTTGATCTTCGGTAGATCAAACCCCGGATGAATCCGGCTAGATGAAGTCTCCTTCTCGGTGGAGTGACCTCTCCACAACCAATCTCAAAGATGTTTGTTAAGTACAGAGATTATAGAAGGAAAACTCAAGATTGAGGCAAACAGATAGAACTTACAGCACAGCCCCAATCACACAGAACAAAACCTCAAGCAGAGCTTCCCGAGAGCAAGGCACAACCTCCTTGCACCACCTCAGGCAGAGAGCTTCAAGGAAGAGCAATGATCACGAGCAAGCAGAGAACACACAGCAAGCACAAGCACACACAGCCTTGTTGTTCGTTAGAGTTGTTCTCCCTTCTCCTTCATCTCTTCTTTTAGCCTGCTGGCTTCTGCTTATTCAACGGTCGTCTGAGTCCACTGCACACTGAGCCATCTGAGCTCTCCAGCACCACACTGAGGTCCCTCCTCTGTGCTGGACCACGCTCCTCTCAGCCCACTGCAGCTCAGTCTCCATTGTCTTTTACCTGAAAATCAAAGGTCGACAAACTGCCATGGTAGAAAGCCAAACATTGACTCTTCCTGTTCTTCATACGAGTTCAAACTCCATCTGCAAACCTCAGAGATGGATTAGCACAGCAATATCAGAAGCAACAGATATCAGAAATGAGCAGAGCAGAAGTCTGAACACGATCAGAAATGGCTTAATCGATCAGGCCATCGATTAAACGTCGTAATTCTTTTCTCTGTAAACCGTGTAATCGATCAAGCCTAAGCTATAATCGATTACCACATACCTTAATCGATCAGCTGATCGATTAAGGTATGGTAATCGATCAGGTGATCGATTACCGATCGCCAATTAGTTTTCTCATTAAGCTTGTAATCGATCAACCGATCGATTACCGTCGACCATAATCGATTGCCCAATCGATTATGGTGTATTCTGTGGGTTTTCCAAAATCTTACAGAATGCTCTGTAATCGATCATCTGATCGACTAACCAACTAACCCTTGGTCTTACAGAATGCTCTGTAATCGATCAGCAGATCGACTAACCAACTAACCCTTGGTTAATCGATTCACCCATCGATTAAACCAAAGTGAAATCAAAACTCATGCAATCTGATCACTTGGTTAACTTGGGTCTCACCCGAGCCAACCGCATTGGATCATGTATTCAGAGAACAGACTCCCAAGCCTCCTCTGACAATGATCCGGTCCGAAGACAGGCTACCATGCCTTCTCCGACCATAGTCCGGTACAGAGAACGAGCTACCGAGCCCTCTCTGACCTAATCTGGAGAACGAGCTACCGAGCCCTCTCCCACTTCATCCGGTCCAGAGAACGAGCTACCGAGCCCTCTCTGACCTAGTCCGGAGAACGAGCTACCGAGCCCTCTCCGACTCCATCCGGTCCAGAGAACGAGCTACCGAGCCCTCTCTGACCTAGTCCGGAGAACGAGCTACCGAGCCCTCTCCGAACTCCATCCAGTCCAGAGAACGAGCTACCGAGCCCTCTCTGACCTAGTCCGGAGAACGAGCTACCGAGCCCTCTCCGACTCTCCGGTCCAGAGAACGAGCTACCGAGCCCTCTCTGACCTAGTCCGGAGAACGAGCTACCGAGCCCTCTCCGATCTCATCCGTCATTGGTCAATCTGAATATATTGAACTTAATTCTTATCCAACTAAAATGAACTTAAATCTGTGTCAACATCAAAACAACAATCGGGTCATACTCATAGGCTGCATCAATATCAATTATAAAGTTATCTCATGCAAATGCAATCCCGCCGAAGGGTCCCGAATTACAATGCATAAATTAATTCTCACATCACATAAAATAATTATATTCTTAAAGTTAATATCGAAAGGATACTGAAAACTTTAAAATATAATTATCAATCATTAGAACTATATCAAATAAGACGAACCGATAGGGTAAAGTGCATTATTAAAATAATTCTTAATGTCGCATTAATAACAATTTTCCAACAATAATATTTTATCATATAATCCTTACGCGAAGGCGAGCTCACAACTATGAAAAAATATCAACAACAATACAAAATGGTCTTAAATTTAAGATCTCTTTTAAATTTAAGATAATTTAAAATAACAAATGTCATAGGCAATTTGGTTAATGGAGAAGAACAAAGTCATTGCCTTAATTATGCAAGCAAAAAGAACCAAACAAGGATGGGGCTAGAGGGGACTCTCCCTTTCTCATTTGGCCTTCCAAATTCCAAACCTTTTTTTTTAATCTCCATGGAATCGCCCAGGCTGAATCACGCATCGTTTTGCGTGTAATTACAGTACAGTGACGTGACACCACGTCCGTTGTGGACCAAGACAGCGCCACGACACGGTTGCCGCCACTTTGTTTATATCGTGATTTATTTCGCTCATGTCGTGATTTCGGATTTGTTGGGCGTTACAGGTTTTTGTGAAATGGCATGGAAACAATGTAAGAAGAGATCGCAGGCCGGATCTGAGGTTTTCTAGGCTTTCGTTATAGAATTGCAGAAAACTTTCGTTATAGAATTGCTTATCATAGTTCAATTTTATCTATCGTCCAATGGCCGGAGATGCATCAAATCGTAACGCGACGGTTTTCTCCAAATCGCAAAATAAATTTAGAGAAAAAAATTGATTGAAGAAGAAAAAAACTCATTGTCATATTAGAATTGAAAAACCTGGCTCTGATACCAATTGATAATCTACAATATCTAATTCATGTATGACAAATGAGGAAAGCATGATAGACATAATTAGATGTTAGAAAAATACCTGGAGCAAAAGATGTCGATGAGTTCATCTTTGTTTCTGTGAGAGAGAAATAGAGAGAAACTGTTCCTATCACCCGAGTAGACAAAAAATTACGTGTATTGTCTCAATGGGGTGACAATCCACATTTAAAGGGTTAGGAGTAGGGGCCTCTGCAGAAATTAGAAATAATGGGCCAAGTCTACCCATTATAGCTAAGCCCAATAGCATCCTATTAATTATGCTAGTCCACATAAATTATCCAACATTTCTATCTAATGTTTGTCCATTTGTCATTACTCATGTATAATGCGATGAATCAAAATGTCTGTTGTTACTCCTTAGGAAACAAAAAATCATTCACTCTTTTTGTACTCATTTCTATTAAGTAATCTCTCAGTTTTGACAAATGTTATTCCAATTTTCAGGAACCTCCAAATTCATAGTCGAATTTAATTTTTCATATTGAGAGTCTTCTTCTAAGTTCTCATTCGACTCAACCAAATTGACAGTCTCAACCAATTCTTCATTTTCACAATGACTTTGTCTTCGATCGCCAAATCATCCCCTATTCCTCTCTTTCTTTTTCTACTATTTCTAATAAAATATTTGTTAATATTACTGACTTGACTTTGAGTTAATGCCTTCTCCCTTTGTTACATTTCTCTTTTGAGCTCCAGACATATATATAGGAGGCATTTTAAATGTTCTTTTATTATATCTACAAGTTATTAAAAGTGAATATATAACTCAATAATTCATAATGAAATTAATTCAAATCTTAATTTTCATCTTCAATCCTAATTCTCAAAAATTAGGGCTTGTATCCAAATTTAGGGGTTTTCGAATTTATACTTCAAATTCTTGAACAAAATGTACAAAATTTATGAGCATCTAATTCGAAAATTGAATCAAAATCAAACAACAATTGGATTGAATTTTACCCACTTTGATTTTATCTAACAAACCAATAATTCAAATAATAAAGTGGCTGAAATCGAAACTCAAGGAGAAGGGTAGTTTTACTAGTAGTCATCGATAGGAGAGGAGTCAACCGACAACGACGATGTCTATTTTACCTAGAGACATAATTGATGGCTAATGGGTATTTATGACAACACATTTTGATGTTTTTAATTTCTTTACAGATCCAGATGGAGGAATATATAATTCAATTGGAAACGTAGATATTTATGAAAATGTCTAAGATGATCAAATATTTTAAAATAAATTGATACGTTTACTATTATGTTTCTTTAATAATTTTTTAGTTGTTTCTCATCATGCATTTTCTTTTAATAAAGAATATCATGACTTTCAGATTTAATAATGAAGATTTATACCTTGTTGATAGTACAACGACACGTTCTATATTAAAAAGAAAAATATATATTTTTCTTATTTAGAAATGAGTGAAAGTAATGTTAATACAATATCTGATAGTATAAATATTATTGAAGGTTCCAAGATAATATATGATTATTTAGAGGAAGAAAATTTGTTATTGATAATGCATTGTTCTCTTCTAAGTCTCAAAGAAATTTATTAAGTTTTAAAGATATTTGTCAAAATGGATATCACATTGAGACATGATGAAAATATTGAATATCTCTATATTACAAAAATAGTGTTGGATAAGAAACACGTGTATGAAAGATTATCCACTTTCTCATTTGATTTGTATTACACAATAATATATGTGGTAGAAACAAATGCAATAATAAATCCAAAGTTTACTAACTTAAATGATTTTATACTTTGGCATGACCGGTTGGAGATATCTTGGTTCTATAATATTCAAAAAATTATTAAGAATTCACATGGACACCCATTAAAAAACCAGAAGATACTTAAATTTATTAATTCTCATGTGATGCTTGTTCTCAAGGAAAACATATTATGTGCCTTCACCATCTAAAATTGGAATTGAATCCCTTGCATTTCTAGAACCTTATATAGGAGCTTAGAGCCTTGCAACGTTAAATGGTTGAATACAGAGTCGTTTATATTGGTGCAAGGGTACAAACATAGTCCCACATCTAAAACACATGGAAAAGATCATGGGTTTAAAAGGATGGAAAGTATCTCCATTGGATATGAGGCCTTTTGGGTAGAGCCCAAGAACAAAACCATGAGGGCTTAAGCCCAAAGTGGACAATATCATACCATTGTGGAGATATTTTGATTCCATTGGTACTAACAAGTGGTATCAGAGTGAGGCCGCTCTTCACCGGACTAACCGCCGGAGCCATGATCCAGATCTAACCATGTGGGTTGAACTTTAAACAAGGAAGTGGATGTTCCCGTGTTTGAATCAAGAGGACCAGACACCGAGCAGGAAGTCCTAGTAGGTCGGGTGGACCGAGAGGCAGGAAGTCCTAGTTGCGGCTAGACAGTGAAGTCCGAGTAGGTCGGGTGGACCATGGACCGTGGCTAGGCCGGAAGTCTTAGTAGGTCGGGTGGACCGTGGACCGAGGGGCAGGAAGTCCTAGTTGCGGCTAGGCAGGAAGTCCTAGTAGGTCGGGTGAACCGATGGGGAGGTAAAACACATGGAAAAAATCATGGGTTTAAAGGCCCAAAGTGTCTTTTACTCATTTGATTCAAAACGTCAACCATCAATGGTTGACAATTTCACTCGGACGGTTACGATTTTAGATCTATATATTAATGCATCAGTTACACACTTGAATAGGTAGCAAAATGGATTCGGGTGGCAAAACGTTGGTTGATTCACAATACAATTTGGGCTCTAAATTTGTATCCTTTGGTGGGTCTACATGTTGGGATCGTCCCGGTGCAATGCGCGGTGTTCTACACGTTTCGTAAACGTGCGCAGCGAAAATATACAAATAATTATAGTTAATTATTACAACAACACACACATGCAATAACAGGTAATAACATGTATAAGGCATGACAGAAAATTAAAATTTTTTGAATAACAATTATTCTACGTGCACAAATAAAATTTGCAGAATAAAAGATTATTCTACGCATACCTCGCGATGACGATGTTGAGCCATATTGAATCAATCGAGCGGTCCTCGTCGGAATCCCGCCTCTACTGGTGATCCACGCCAAGCTCCCGTTTGAACGGCTTCGAAAGCCACGAGTCGAGTCATCGTCTTCGGTACTAGCTGATGATCGATGACAACCGAATCGAGAGAAGCCTTGTTCCGGAAATCACACAACAACATGTGTTGCGATCGTTCCGGGGCTTTTTAACTATCATCAAGAATCGTATTCTCAATATAATCTTCGGTGGTCAACCTTTGACCGCCGATAAAGACAAAAAATTGGAAACCTTTCCGACGATAGATGGAAAATTCTCCGAAAACTTCAGAAGTTTCCGCGAACGAGATTCGTTAAATGGCCGAACAAGAACAAGCTTTCTCTCCGGCAATCAAGAATCAATAAACTTCTACAATAAGAAGTAGAGAGCTTTTCTGGTTGGTAACAAGAAGCAAATAACTCTTCTGTTCATTAACAAGAAGAAATAAACTTCCTTGTTCCGACAACCAAGAAACAAAAACAAGCTTTCTTCAGTTCCTCATGACAACTAAAATGAGATCATCTCTGTTCTTCACGGAACAAAAAGCTCTCCCTGTTCTTGACGGCAACAGCAGAAGTGGAGTATGGGTTCCTCTCCGGCGACAGCATGAGCAGCTCTCCGACGACAACAAGAGCAGTTCTCCAGCGACACCTCTCGTTCTCTGTTCTTCACGGTAACAAGGTGGACAAGCCCTGCTCCTCACGGCAACATGGTGGAGAAAAGGATGCGCCCACGGCTGAGGTTTCGCGCGCCCAAGTCTTCTCCGGCGAGCAGCGTAGAGGAGCACTGGTTTACTCACCATAGCGCCGCGGTAAGAATCCAGCCCTGTGCGCCGCGCGGGAAGAAACCGGCTGCCCTCGCGTTCGCAGCTAGGAAGGCGGCTCTCCGGTCCGGCGAGCCTCGCGTGGAGGAGGAGAGGAGGGTGGTGCGCCGTCTGCCCGCGTGGAGGAAGAGAGGAGGTCAGCGCTCCAGGAAGAGAAGAACATGGAGCTCACACCTCTGTCGCGATTGGGGAGGGAAGCCAAAACAAGAATCGGCGCCCTAGGGTCAAGAAGGCGTCTGTGTGCGAAGTCTACTGACCGCCGAACTCGCTGAAGGACATCAGGACCGCCGTAAGACGCGAGAGGCGCAGCAGGGTTTCTGAGGTGAAGGCTACGAGAGTAGGCCTCGTTGTGTCAGGAAGTAGCCACCGTTTTCGACGTTGGTAACTACATCAAGCGCAAGCCCGTTCGGCTCAACCTTTGTCCGAGATCATCAAGAAGGTATGGAAGGATCATACTATTACTACTCGGATGGTGAAGAACAATCATATGCTTTTAATTATGGGACAAGTGATTTTCACAACGAACAAGCATCTATCGAGGTCTGGAGCGACCCAGACTACGATGAGGGAAGTTATAAAAACTCGTCTCCACAGCAACCAGTCTGGGGTTGTTGTGCATGTGAAGCATCATCCTCATCTGACGAAGTACAGTCTCAGCCCGACTGTCCTTGCGATAATGCTTCATCCACCGGATCAGAAGGTGTTTCCTCACTCTGCATCCGAAAATCGCACCTCGTCCGATTGGGAAACGGATGATGGCAACAGCTCAGTGGCTAGCAAAGAATCAGGTACATCTCACTCTGGTTCCACTGATCATACTAACTCATGCAGGACCTCCGAATCATCCTCATCATGGGAGACTGCATCTACTGAGGAGTCAGAATCTTCATAGGAGACAGCCACGACCTGCTCCTGTGAAGCAGCCTCTACAGTATGCCTAAGCTGTGGAATGGCTGAAGATTCTCCAAGATGGGACGATGAACCACCGACTGATCCCAACTGTGCACCGGCAAAGGAATGGATGTCCCATCCATTTTTCGGAAGGTGGTGGGGGAAGTGGTAGCCTAGTGCCACTGCCGCCTTCTGCATCTCTTCCACGAGCGCTACCACGGCTAAGTCCGCACTTCTTGCGATGGAAGAAGATGAACAGTCGGCGGAGGGCGACGCCAGGAGAGGAGGAAGGTGACCGAGCAGAAGCAGGTCCGCAGGCCTTGTACTGTTCCTAAAGTCATCTCGGCACCTACAGCAAATCCAATCGCGGCCCAAAGCAAGCCCGGCCCATGTCAATCACAAATCGACCAGGCCGAGGATTTAGGGTTTAGGGTTTAGGGTTCTCAGCTCAGGATGGAGCCGGTACCCAGGGTAGAGAACAATTGGAGAGAAGGGGCACAAGTGGAAGAGAAAACAAATTCTTCTATTGATTTACAAGAGGGAAGTGGGCATGAGAATTGCTCGTGTGCCTTACTTCCAATTACAAGAGGACTTAAATAGAGAAAGAAAAGCCTTGATTAGAGGAAGAAAAGATTAATCATCACATGCCGGGTGCTCATTGGGCCCCATCGTCACATGTGATGATTCTTTTCTTCTCCCTTAAGTCATTCTTTTCTTCTCCTTTAAGTCTTCCTCTCTTCTCTCCTAAGTTAAGACACATACAAGTGGCGGGACCGCGCCAAGCTTACAAGAGCTTTAATAAAACTACGGGCTCGACACCGTGAGCGCCACTGGTTTTATGAAACCAGGAATCCAAGTGGACTCCTGTTGAACAGTATGGCACATGGATGGCCACCTTTGGGTGCTTTTCAGGCACACTGTTCGACACGACAAAAGTAAAAGTGGGCACTTACATATCGGCCCGACACTACCATGTGGATGCGTAGGGAATCCGGGTCCACCACGCTCCATTATTGACTCTAGTGTACAGCCTTTTGTCAGCTGGCTGTACGGAGCCGTCGCTGGTTCTTGCTGGTGCCACCGGCCCAGCAACTCCGTCACCAATCTTCACGGCATCTGTCACAGCTGCTTTCCGTTTCTTCTTCTGCATAGGATTCCAACGGAAACGCCGTCTCCTCGGCCTGGTCGATTTGTGATTGACTTGGGCCGGGCTTGCTTTCTGGGCCGCGATTGGATTTGCTGTAGGTGCCGAGATGAATTTAGGAATAGTACAAGGCCTGCGGGCCTGCTTCTGCTCGGTCACCTTCCTCCTCTCCTGGCGTCGCCCTACGCTGGAGCTGTTCATCTTCTTCCATCGCAAGAAGTTGGGACTTAGCAGTGGTAGCGCTCGTGGAAGAGGTACACGAAGGCGGCAGTGGCACTAGGCTACCACTTACCACCTTCTGAAAATGGATGGGACATCCATTCCTTTGCCCGAGTGCACGATTGGGATCAGCCGGCGGTTCATCTCGTCCCATTTTGGAGAATCTTCAGCCATTCCACAGCTTAGGCATGTCGTAGAGGCTGCTTCACAGGAGCAGGTCGTGGCTGTCTCCCATGAAGATTCTGACTCCTCAGTAGATGCAGTCTCCCATGATGAGGATGATTCGGAGGTCCTGCATGAGTCAGTATGAACAGTGGAACCAGAGTGAGATGTACCTGATTCTTCACTGGCCACTGAACTCTGATACCAAAGTAAGCGGTGGATCGTCTC
>NW_027429221.1:0-6034 GCF_044706935.1 Curcuma longa | reverse complement strand
AGTACCTGGTGTGTAGATACAGGAGCCACTGATCATGTCTGCAATACTTTGCAGGGGTTCCAGGAAACCCGACGACTGCGTGAAGGGGAGATTACCATCTACATGGGCAACGCTACAAAAGTGACAGCTGTTGCAGTGGGAGACGTCTATTTATCTTTTGATAGAAATAGAATTCTGGTTTTAAGAAATTATCTTTATGTACCAACTTTTAGAAAGAATTTAATTTCAGTTTCTAAATTGTTTCTGGATGGATATTCTGTTTCTTTTGATGATAAAGTTATTATCAAGAAAAATAGGGTTAATATCTGTTCTGGTACATTGGTTGGCAATTTATACATTTTAAATCCAATAACTCCCACAATGCAACATAACCTTAAGAGAAAAGAACCTTCACAAATGAACCAAACATATCTTTGGCATCTAAGGTTAGGTCATATTAACTTGAGTAGAATTCAAAGGTTGGTAGCCGATGGACCTTTGGGTTCACTGGCAGTTGAAAATTTTCCAACTTGTGAATCCTGCTTGGAAGGTAAAATGACCAAGAGGCCTTTCAAGGCTAAGGGGTATAGAGCCAAAGATGTGTTAGAACTGGTTCACTCTGATTTGTGTGGTCCTATGACTATCCAGGCAAGAGGTGGTTTCGAATACTTCGTCTCTTTTATAGACGACTATTCGAGATATGGATACATTTACCTGATGCGCCGCAAGTCTGAGTGCTTTGATAAATTCAAAGAGTACAAGGCTGATGTGGAGAAACATCATGGTAAAAGTATCAAGACACTACGGTCTGATCGTGGTGGTGAGTACCTCTTAGGAGAGTTTAGGAATTACTTATCAGAGGCTGGGATTCAATCCCAATTGTCCGCACCTGGTACACCCCAACAGAACGGTGTGGCAGAACGAAGGAATAGGACTCTTATGGAAATGGTTAGGTCAATGATGAGTTATTCAGAGTTACCAAATTCGTTCTGGGGGTATGCTCTGGAAACAGCCGCATATATTCTGAACTTGGTACCTTCTAAGTCAGTACCTTCTACTCCCACAGAATTGTGGACTGGGCGTAAACCTAGTCTAAGACACATTCGGATTTGGGGGAGTCCAGCACATGTGCTGAAGGGAGAAGCTGATAAGTTGGAATCACGTACAGAAGTTCGTCTGTTTGTGGGTTATCCTAGAGGAACGAAAGGTGGTTTGTTTTATAGTCCTAAAGATCAGAAGGTCATCGTTAGCACGAATGCCCAATTTTTAGAAGAGGACTATGTAATGAACCACAAGCCCACGAGTAAAATTGTTCTTGAGGAAGTTAGAGGAGATACACACACTTCAGTACCAATAGTGCAAGAGAGATACCACAAGTAACTGCACCGTGTGTCACAGAAAATGCACAAGAACAGGTGGTGTCTCGTCGTAGTGGGAGGGTTGTTAGACAACCTGATAGATTCATGCTCTTGGGAGAGTCCTCGGACTTGTTCCTTGGTGAACATGAAGATGATCCCTGGAATTATGATGAAGCACTCCAAGATAAAGATGTAGCATCTTGGCAAAGTGCGATGAATTCTGAAATAGAATCCATGTATTCTAATAAGGTCTGGGAGCTTGTAGAGCCAGCATGTAACGCCCGCCCTTACGTGGGCCTAGACGGACACTACAGTTACTCTTTTTCATTCATTCATAAAGAGACCACATACGAAAATCCACAAAAAAACTTCGCAGCGGAAACATAAAACATATTTCATAGCAGGGATTTCATATGTGATAAACAAAACCTATGGTGCATGTATTGTCTAGATATCAAGTTTAGTTAGAAACTTCTTAGCATGTCATAAACATTCAATCATAGAAAATATCCAGACATTTAAGCATGCAATATAAAATTCATAATCATTAGATTGCCAGGATCTCTGCCAAGTCACCACCACACACATTTTTATTAGCCCTTTCTTGCTACTTCCCTTAGCTTAGTGTCTTCTATTTGGATCTGCAACATAAGAAAGAATCTATAAGCACAAGGCTTAGTAAGCTCCTTTCCATCTCATAAAAATCCAATCGTCACATGAAATATAGCATTTAATCAACATTTAGCATTTACATAAACATGGTATTTACATGAACATGACATTGACATGAGCATACAATCATGAACTCATCTTAGCATTTCTTAAGCATATAATCATGTATTCATCTTTAGCATTTCATAAGCATATAATCATGTATTCATCTTTAGCATTGCATAAGCAGATAATCATGTGCATAAACATTTAGGATGCTTTTTGAAAATATATCATATAATAGTTAAACATAATCATTTCATCATTTTTTGGTGTCCCGGCTTGTACCCATTCATTCATCATCTTGCTAGGCCCGTACTTTAGACCATTGGCCTATGGCATCTTGAAGCTCATCCCTTACTAGATCCGTACACCAAACCGTCGACCTAGGGGCATCTTGAAGCCCATCCCTTACTAGATCCGTACACTAGACCGTCGACCTAGGGGCATCTTGAAGCCCATCCCTTACCGTACACTAGACCGTCGACCTAGGGCACTAGGTCCGTACACCAGACCGTCGACCTAGGGGCACTAGGTCCGTACACCAGACCGTCGACCTAGGGGCACTAGGTCCGTACACCAGACCGTCGACCTAGGGCACTAGGTCCGTACATCAGACCGTCGACCTAGGAGCACTAGGTCCGTACACCAGACCATCGACCTAGGGCACCTTGGAGCCCATCCCTTGGACCACCTTCACCCCGTCCTTCGATGTCCGGTACAAGCCATTCATTAAGGTAGAATAATGATGTACATGCTTTTCTTTACACAATCACGTAATTGACCAAGTGGTCGATTACAAGCCTTCCTAATAGATCAAGAGATCGATCAACATCACTTAAACCCTTAACCTCTAAACATGATTTAAGAACCAAGGCTGAAACTCACCTTCATGGAAAACCCTAGGTTTCTTTAAACACATGAAAGCTAATTTACTCAATGGCATCATAAATCAAATAATTCATTTAACATGTATTAAGATGGCTTTAGGTTTAAAAATCATTCCTTAGGTTCCATAACCTATCTTGGCCGAATGTTTCATTTAGGGTTTACCTTTGGTTGGTTTTGAATCTAACCACAAGAACTCTAGATCATGTAAAATACGTTACCAAGCATATAGAACATGGATTAGGTTTTAAAAATCATCATCTATACTTAATCATGCATTGGCCGAAACATTCAAAAAGGTTCTTCATGGCTTTTGCAGCACAAAACATAACACATGAGAAAACATTCATGAAACCATAACATAACAAATATGTTGCAGGTGAGGGGAACTTACAATAGTCTCTTAGATAATTCCTTTACCCTAACTTTAGACCTTCTCTTAGCCTCTTAACCCTTGCCTAAGTTCTTCACTTTTGGAAGCTTGATGAAGAGTGGAGACTCCCCAAAGCTCTCAACCACACAAGAAAGGAAGGAGAGCACTCCAACCTTCGTCCAAGGTAGCAAAGAAATGGAAGGTTGGGACTTCCCTAACCTCTCGGCCAAACCACCCAAAGGAAGGGAGAAGAGGGCTTATGGCTCTCGGCCAAAAATGGAGAAGGGAGAGGGGGAGAGCTCACGGCAATGAGAGAAAATGGGACTTTAGGTGGAGTGGAGAGGCTTATATAGAGTTTAGCAAGGGAAGAGTTTCAACACAACTTGACTACTCCCCCTTTAACTCTCATTAACTCCATAATAAAAGAGAACAATTGTCTCTTTTCTTGTTAAACACCTCTTCATGAATCCTTAGGTTTAACTAGCATTTCCCTCTTCCTTTTCATAGCAATTGCTTGCTAGAACTAGTGGCTAACTCATGTTCACTTAGGCTTGCCACTTTGCATGAGGTCCAAGGTTCAATCCTTGGCACCTCCATTTCTTTTTCTTTCTTTTGGCAAAGCCCACACATGAGAGCTCATTTTCATTCCCTTAAGCCCATATAAGGGTTAAGACCATTCCAAGAACATTGAACCCATAGAACCCATTAGGATACATCCCACTAATGGTCTATTTAGGGTAGAAGCTCATTTCGTATTTGTTGATGCAGTCTGACCCGGTCAAACTTGAGTCTGGTCAGACTTGGGTTTGTTTTGTTGTTTGACAAGTAAAGTCGGATCAAATACAAAAGATTTAAGTTTAGTCTTAACCGGGCTAGTTGGATTAGGCGGTTCAAGTTAAATGCACTATCATGAGTTAACTTGCTTAATTAAATCCTAAAGTGAACCCTTTAATGCATGCAACTTGATATGAAAATTAAGTATATTATAGGAAACGTTGCATGCATGCAACTTAGATACGAGGATTAAGTGTATTATAGGAAACGTTGCATGCATGCAACTCTTGGAAACGTTGCATGGTCAAGAAACGTTGCATGGCTTAGCAAAAAAAAGAGAGAATGCTTTGGTTGACCAATGGTCGACCAACTTCATTTGATCGACCACTTGGTCGATCAGCTAGCTCTGATCGACCATGTGGTCGATCAGCTAGCCGTGATCAACCATGTGGTCGATCAGGCCCGATGTATCCGTGCCGAGAAAATTCTGCTATTCTTAGCCGGGAAAGTCTTGCTCTTAGCCGAGAAGATACTGTTCGGGAAAAGTATCTTGGCCGGGAAAAAGAGAAGTGAAGCCGGGAAAAAGAGAAGTGAAGAAGAGAAGCATATCCGAGAGAATGCAGCAATGTCTGGAGAAGAGTTTCTTGGCAGGAAGTAACAAACTTGCCCGGGAACTTGACCGGAAGAAATAAGTTTTTGCCCGGGAGAAGTAAGATCTTGCTCAGCAAGGAGATTGACTTCGTCGAGAGACGTTTGGCCGGGAGAAGAGGTGTTGGCCGGGAGAAACAAGCCGAGAGAAGGTTGCCCGGGAGAATGCTTAGAGAAGTACAGCCTGTCCAGCCTGAACATTCTTGTATGAAGAGGAATATCTTGGCCGACCTTGTTTAAAGTTAGTCTATCCCGGATATAGAGAAGAGTGTCTTGGAAAAACATTATCTTGGCCGGGAAACATGATGCTAGGAGAGGAAGACATGAAGTCAGGAGAAGTGAAGTTATCCTGACCTAATAAGTGAGCTTTACCCTGGCCTGGAGAGATAAGATTACCCGGGAAGCCGAGCGAAGGTTAGAAGCGATTCTGAGAGCAGAAAGCGTTGCCCGGGACAAGGGCTTGCCCGGGAAATAAATTATCCTGGTAGGGAGAAGTGAAGTCAGGAAGAAGGTGACCATGCCCGGGAGAAAGGAAGTAGAGAAGTGGAGAGGTGAAGCTTGCTGGAACCAAGCTGGAATCAAGCTTACGGTCGATCAAGTGGTCGACCAGCTTGGACTAGTTGACCAATGGTCAACCAGCTAAGCATGGTCGACCACATGGTCGACCAGCTAGGTGTGATCGACCATGTGGTCGACCACCAGACTTTGATAGTTTTGGTTTGGTTCCCGGATTGATGTTTGATTAAATTCCGGAGTTGGGGAAGTCTGTCTTGGCCGGGAACTTGGTGTTCGTAGGCGAATGGAGAGAGCTTTTGTAGCTCGTCTCCGGGTTGGTCCAGGAGAAGCCTTGGTGTCTTAGGACCGGGTTGGCCGGGAGCTTGGTGCGAATGGCCGAGAATTTCTCTGGGAGCCTTGGTGGCTCAGAACCAGATTCCTCAGGGAGCCTTGGTGGCTCAGCTGAGTTCTCAGGGAGTCTTGGTGGCTCAGAACCTGATTGGTCCGGGAGAGCTTTGGTAGCTCGGCTCAGGACCGTGAGCTTTGGTAGCTCGATCTCAGGGAGCCTTGGTGGCTCAGAACCTGATTGGTCCGGGAGAGCTTTGGTAGCTCGGCTTGGGACCGTGAGCTTTGATAGCTCGATTTCAGGGAGCCTTGGTGGCTAGAACCTGATTGGCCGAGAGCTTGGTGCTGATGGCCGGGATGGTCCGGGAGAGCTTTAGTAGCTCAGCTCGGGACCGTGAGCTTTGGTAACTCGATCTCCGGGAGCCTTGGTGGCTCTGAACCGGATTCCTCAAGAGGAGGGCCT
>NW_027429220.1:0-1680 GCF_044706935.1 Curcuma longa | reverse complement strand
TGAATTAAAGTATCAACTAATCTATAATTGCAACAAACCTAACTAGCAATTCATGAAGCAAGGAAGGAAAGAAACTAGGCTAAAGCAAGTACTTGAATTTAAAGGCAACAAACCTAACTAGTAAAACAACTATGCAATGTAACTATTCAATCTAAATCAACTAACATCAAGTCTACCGATTAACCTGCCCAAACTCATCTAATTGATACAAGGAAATAAAAATTGGCACGCAACAGTGTTTATGGCAATTGATCCAAACTTGGCACGGGATTGTGAACTTTGCAAATGGCTAACTTGGTGCTGAACTAAACTCACTACATTAGCATTGTTCATTGAACAAAAATTGCATTCAAGGGCTTTAACAGGTTTGAACTGAGCTAACAGGTTATCTGATCAAACATTGATTTTGAAATGGCACGAACATGAATTGGCACGTATTAGTGAATAGAATTAGCACTGCATGCAGCTAACAAAACCAAACATTTGAGCTGATCAAACCTAGAACTTGATACATTCTTCTATACGGAACAGTTTAATTTCAGAGTTTCAAAGCCGAAATTTCAGATTGTCGGAGAGTTGAAGACGTAGCTAGATGAACTCTAAAGCAAATCAGAAACCAAACAAGTAAAGCATTAACCAAACCACCAAATGCACAAGGTTAAACGTGGGTCACGAAATCAGAATTGAAGTTAAACAAGGAACAAAGAAATGCAGAAACAAACTACAGTTCAGAAACAACAGAAATCTCATCCATCCCTCTTCTTCTCCTCCCTCAATCCCCGTAGCTTGGTGTCAATCAAGCAATTGAATCCCTTTGAAGCTTGAAGATGGTCGCAATAGGTGTTTGCTCGCTGCCAGCACCTCGAAACGCCCGGAAACCCTCTCCGAATCGGAACCGACGCTGTGCAGACGAGTTTCAGCTGGCAAAAACCGGAGTTCCTCCTTCTTCGTGCTCCGATGATGTTGCTGTTGACTGAAGGCGTGTTCCGCAATCCTAGGAGAACCCCTCCATGAACCGAGGCCTCGTATTGTGCAGCTAGTCGCCGGAAAACCAAGAAAACAGGGTGGCGCCGCCGGTAGAACCCCTTGCCGTCGCGCGCCGTCCAGTCGCCGATTTATACCCAATCAACCGGATTCAGCTTCTTCAGAGATCAAGGAGTCCAATGAAGTTGATTTGGGAGGATGGCGCTGCCCGTGGAGTTACGTCGTCGAGCAGGGGCTGGCTCTCGGCGGGTTTCGGGAGACGGTGGAACAGTGGCGCAGCCACTGTTCACTCCTCAAAATTTGGCTTAAATACCTTTGATCAATCTAATAATCTGAGCCCTCCAAATTCTGATCCGACGGCCGAAATTTGATTGAGGCTCTAGGGCAGTCTAGGGTCTGAAAAATTCCAAATTTTTATCAGGCTCGATCCGAGTCATGTCCTCCATGTTGGCTTGATCGATTTGGCAATTTTGACTCGATTCGACCACGGTTAGCTCAAGTTGGGTCCGATTTAGCCCTAAAATCAATAAAAATCAAATTAATGTCAAAATTCACCATTAAATCACAAAAATTATATCAAGCCTTAGATTTATGCAATATAAAATGAATATGATCAAATTGATTCATTTAACAATTATTTTCATCCTAAAATCCAAAATTGAATCAATTAAAAATGCAAGAAACCCTAACTTATCA
>NW_027429219.1:0-1331 GCF_044706935.1 Curcuma longa | reverse complement strand
ATAAGGAGTTACATACTTTGGCTTCGTCAAACGTCACCCGTAACTGGGTGGACTATAAAGGCGATTACTGGGTATGTAACAAATTATGTAGTGGGATGTGAGTGATGTAGATGGGATCTATCCCTCCTATATGACGGGAGTGATATCTTAGTTCTTGATAGAGTGAGACCACTAAAGTGCATGGTCATGCCCAAATGAGTCAACATGAGATGTTGAGCTCGTTTGATTGAGTGAGTCTACTTGGAGTTCAAGACATAGATTGATTAGAGGATGACACGGTCTATGCCTCGGTTTAATCAATCTTGATATCAAGGATAGAAGGACATGGTCACGTCTTGAGAGTCACAATTAGTAGTCACAAGGTGATGTTGGATCTCAACATTCTTGTAACTCGGGTAGTAGTGATGTGTTGCTAGATACCGCTCACTACTTATGCACCTAAATGAGTTTAGGGCATTGCCAACAATTAGGGGAAGTACATAGGTCACACTCAAAGGGCAAATTAGGTGAAAATTAGGTTCATATCGGATGAACCAAGAGGATTAGATTCATGTGATGAATAAAGTTGGGTTAGGTGTAATCCAAACTAGACCAGTCGAGTTGATTTGATCAACTTTGGGAGATTAGAAGTCAAGTTTGACTTGATTAAGAAGGAGAAATTTTGGGAGTCAAGTTTGACTTGACTTTTTGCCATGTCATCATTTATGTTGACTTGACTCATGCTACCTCATGGTCAATTATTGACTTGACCATTTGACTTTGAGATGAGGTGGCTTAAGTGATGGCCAATGGTAAGCCTCCACATCATCATCATGCCACCTCATGGGAGGTTACAATTCATATTTGTAACTCATGTGATGTTAAAGCATTTTAATGGAATTAAGGTGCTTTAATGGGATTAATGGTGGGGGCCACAAGTGGATGAAAATGGGTTTCTTTCACTCAACGTTGAGGAGTTTTCTCATTCCAACGTTGAGTGGTTTTTCTCCTCTTCTCTCTTGATTTATCTCCCTCTTCCTCTCCTCTCTAGCCTTGGCCAAAATTCCCTAAGGTGCTAGCACATCTTGAGTTTTGGTTCTCCACCTCTTGTCCGAGTGGGTACGTGTAGAGGAGCGGCACTTGACGCTCTCGAGATCCGGGCACCATTTTGGAAGAGCGGGATACGCGAAGGGCACGCATCGAGGGTAACGTTCTCATCTTGTAGATCTAGTGTAGATCTAGGTTTTAAACATGTGCATGAACGTATTTTATGTTTTATCTTCGCACGGATCCAATGGCAAGGGTGTTCCGAGGTTTCCGCAACGCAAAAAGCGGTTTTTGCGGCTCGAAAA
>NW_027429218.1:0-2416 GCF_044706935.1 Curcuma longa | reverse complement strand
TTAGGAAGTATACTGAAAAGACTAGCTCTTTTGTATATAAACATTTATGAAATAAAGTATCATGTTTTGGTCAAATGATTGCAATAGTGTATTTTGCAATAAAGTCCTCTTAATTTACATTGTAGATAACTTGGTGTCTGTGAGACACAGAAGACCATGATTATCGGTCCCTTGTGAATTATAAACTAAGGCTCACAACCAAGATGGCTTTGGACAAACCATCGGGAACGGTTGTAGTGTAATTCAGTGACTGTCTGTCTTGACTGTAGAATTACACTAGTGCACTTTGTGTGTATTGAGTAGGACCATTGAGGTTGTTCGATTTACACTGACTCGCAAATTGAACAAGACCTCTGTTATTATACTTATGCACTCTTAATCCCGATGTAATAAATGGGCACCTATAGTTAGTAGTCATTGCTTTGATTTACCAAAGGGTGAGATCTTTCCGTCAGATCAAATATTCTCGGTAAGTTGGGTGATGTTGCTATCTATACGGTGTGCCATTAATTATAGAAGGAATCCGTGTCCCAGTAGGGCTGATGATGTCCCCTTGGAGAGCTCATAAGGATTGTCAAGTCAAATCTTGCAAGTGGACTTGGTCCGACTGACAATAAGGTTGAGTGGTACTATTCAAGGTCTTAGATGTCGATTATTGAGTTGTCAGTGAACTCAGATAATTGACGGACATACGATATCTTAAACACGGGGAGCAATGCATAAAATAATAAGAAGGAACCCATAACGTAATTTGGGGATTGGATTGGTAGTGCAATAATGATCCTCTAGTGGAATGGATCGTTATTTATGGATGTAGGTGTGTATTCGGGTTGAATGCGGGATCCGAAATCCATCAGAAGACCAGATCCAATTTCTCCTCGAGGTCCCTGCTGTAGCCTAATGATATCCTCTTAAGTCCCAACCGTTGGATGAGATTAGTTCTCAGCCGTTGGATGAGATCGGTTCTCAACCGTCGGATGAGATTAGTTCTCAGTCGTTAGATGAGATCAACTTGCATCCATTGGATGAGATCAAGTTGTATCAATTGGATGATTTTATTGGGGCCGTCGGATGAGATTATTTTAGAACCGTTGGATGAGATCAAGTTATATCCGTTAGATGAGATCTTTTTCGGTTCGGTTATTATTCTCAAGATAAGCCGGTTCACCTATTGATTCTTCTCTGGTAAATTAGGGCCGGCTCCCTATATATAAATAAAGAGAGGCCGTAATTAAACCAATCTAATTTTTTTCCTCAAAAACTAGGGTCGGCGCCATGGGGTTTTCTCCGGCTTCCTGCCGTTGCATGCAAGGAAGCGAGCAAGGGAGCAAGCTGCCGTTGCAAGGCTGGAGCAATTCAATTCCAAAGGAATTAATTCCGTTGCATCCAACGGAATTGGAAATTTCAAAGGAATTGCAACGTGCATGGAAGATTTGCTTCCGTGGCTTCTTGCATGGAGGCGGTGATGGCTTGAATGCAATTTGCTTGGAAGCGAGGTTCTCCGACTATTACTTCGTGGCCTAATATATGTGAATGTATTGTGTGTGTTGTGCATGTATAGGAATTAAATACGGGGGTTGACCGTATTAGTTTATTTTTTTGCAAAATTAGATTTTATGTAAACTCCTTCAAAGGAGTATAGGATCATATTTGTAAAAATTTTATTTACATGCATCGACCGGGTTCCTAGCAAGGCGCGGATCTTTGAGGCCACAAAGGCGCAGCGGAAGAGGAAGCGAGACGGTCAAAAAGCCGAGTTGCAGCGAAGGAAAATAAAAGGTCATAATAGTTGGAAATAGTCTTTATTTTATTTCCATATTTATTGCTGCTTTTATTTTTTGCTGTGTATGTGTGTGGTTGTGTTTAAATAGTTAAACATAAAATACACATAGGTAATTTCCTACCCCTTAAGGATAATTAAGGAAAATTATGCGCGTATAATTAACGAACTCCGAAGTTGATCTTGTCTAGGAGTGGTGGTTGCTCCCATATCCAAGAAGGCCTTAGCCTCGCCACAACCTGGAGATCAATTAGGAACTAGTTATTTATACAAGCATGATTAGATAGGAAATTAGAATTAATTATGAAAGCATAAATAAGAAGTTCAATAATTGATTTTGTCTAAGGCCACGCCTGGAAATCAATTTATTGAATTAATTATTAATGTGATCATAATTCAAAATCCTCAAAGTAAAAACTAAGTGGGAGAGGGATTCTTCGAATCCCGCGGTCTCCATTACTGGTTTGTAGGTGATGCATACAGACTTGCGTGCTGGCTTAGACCTTCCTCCCCAACGGATGGGTCTGTATGCGGATCACCAGAACAAACTTCCTAAGGGATGGTTATAGGAAGCTACTTAGCTCGCGTATACGTCCACACTAACGTGGCATACGTAACACTAAGTAGTGGACTTAG